>NC_135493.1:24514567-24814567 GCF_052094955.1 Ictidomys tridecemlineatus
AGAGGGAGAAGGAGGGAGGGAGAGAGGGAGAGAGGAGAGAGGGAGAGAGAGAGGAGAGAGGAGAGAGAGGGAGAGGGAGAGGGAGGGAGGGAGAGGGAGAGGGAGGGAGGGGGGGAGGGGGAGGGGGAGGGGAGGGAGGGAGAGGGAGAGAGGGAAGGAGGGAGAGAGGAGGAGAGAGAGAGAGAGGAGAGGGAGAGGGAGAGAGAGGGAGAAGGAGGGAGGGAGAGAGGGAGAGAGGGAGAGAGGGAGAGAGGGAGAGAGAGAGGAGAGAGGAGAGAGAGGGAGAGGGAGAGGGAGAGGGAGAGGAAGAGGGAGAGGGAGGGAGGGAGAGGGAGAGGGAGGGAGGGGGAGGGGGAGGGAGGGAGAGAGGGAGGGAGGGAGAGAGAGGAGAGAGAGAGAGAGGAGTGGGAGAGGGAGAGAGGAGGAGAGAGAGAGGAGAGAGGGAGAGGGAGGGAGAGAGAGGGAGAAGGAGGGAGGGAGAGAGAGGGAGAGAGGGAGAGGGAGAGGGAGAGAGAGAGAGAGAGAGGGAGAGGGAGAGGGAGAGGGAGGGAGAGAGGGAGAGGGAGAGGGAGAGGGAGAGAGAGGGAGAGGAGAGGGAGAGGGAGAGGAGAGGGAGAGGGAGAACACCGCCCGGGAGTTAAAGCTTTTATTGGGGAACAAAAAATTCAAGGGAAAATTCTATCCAATGAAGGTCAAGGGGGGCAGCATTCCAAGGTCAGGGTCAGTGATTGGTTTTCAGGTCAGTGGTCAGGCACACCCCCACAGGGACAAGCCCTCTCACCTGGGGCAGGGTGGGGAAGGCTCTGACACAGCTTGTCTAAGCGCCTCACACCCAGCCAGGGAGGTAACTCAAATCACCTGTGAGAATGGCTTCCCACAGTCTAGTTCAGATATACCCTTGGTATCTCAGTCAAAGTGAATATAGGTGGTAAGAGAAGATGTTATCTCAGAGAAACTGCTACAGACTGATATAAGACTCCTTGGTTTTTCTGAGGAAGGTAGCAGCTCCACATTGATATAAAGGCTTATAACTTAAATAAATGGTACATAGTCATTATGCAGATTACAGAAAAAGTAAATTCATGTAAGGAAAATGAGTCAATTCAGACACATTCACATTTTGTGTTTGGGTTTAATTAATAAGGGAATTTCAAGTAGGGGTATCAAGTAGGCATTTAGAGTTGGTAGTAGGCAAATAGTTCTTGGAGAAGAACACCATTGGAGAAGATTGGTTTTTAGTTAGAAATTGAAGCCATAATTATACATGAGATTTTCCTGGGAAACAATATAGAATAGTCAAGTTAGTATATGTGGAAGAGTCATATTTCCTAATTAGTTGTTATTTAGCAGTTTGATTTCAAACAGTATTCCTTAAGTCTTCATTGTTTTCAAAAGCTGATGCTAGGTTTCTTATATGGATAACATAATTTAATTTTCAGAATAACCATATGAGATAGGTTGTAATATAATTATTAGTACAGGAAGAAAATAGGGGCTCAAAGAGTTTCAGTGACTTGACCAGATCACACAACTTTCATGTAGTAGAAGAAGGAATTCATCTTAGCCCATGATTTTCATGTTTTTTCCCAAATATTTATTGAACAGTGAAGCACAATACAAGCAACTTGAAATATAACAGTGAAAAGCATGGAATATCCTATTTTTCATGGGTCTTACTTCTTTGTGATGAAATGGGCCTTAAACTTGTGAACCCATGATTAAAACATAACTCAGTATTAACAGCTGTGAAAAACTAAGAGAATATTAATGTGGGTGCAGGGAGAGGGGGAGATAAATTAGAGAAGTTACCTAAGGAAGATAAGCCTGATGATACATAACCTCAGAATTGAAGAAGTGGGGTGGTATTTATAAGATTGGAGGATACCAAGTGAAAAACAAATTGAGGTGTGATAGGAAAAATGAAGGAAAGTTTGGCATCAGAGGAGACTAAAGAAGTTAGCAGGGGTAATATTACATAATGCATTACAAATTCAGTAAATAGTTTAAACATTAGTCTAAAAAATGGGAATGCATTGAAGGATTTTAAGTGTGATTAAAAGTGGAAAACCAAGAGGAAACTATTACAGTAGCCATATAAGACATGATGGTATATTATTTTAAGGTAGCATTAGTGGGGATGAAAAGTAGATAAGTTTGAGATATATTCTCCATATAGATACTGTAGAATTTGTAGAATGTTATGGAACACAAAAAAGGGGAGAAATCAAGATTTGTAAATTTTTGTTCTGAGCAACTGTTGTATTTACTGAAGTGGGGAACACTGAGCAAAGAACAGGTTGGGGAGTCTGAAATCAATAATTTGTTTTAGCAGTGATAAAGTTTGGCATACTTATTAGCCATGCAAATGAAGAAGTAAACAAGAAACTTGCATGTATATCTATAATTCATCAGAAAATTTCTAAATATAGTTTTAAATTTAAAAATCATTTAAGAACAAATCTTTGCTTAGAAAGAGAAGAAATGTTTCAGAGAAGAGGAAATTAAAGTCCCTGGGATTCAAGATGAAGTCACATCATTGTTTTGGAATTGAATATGTAAGAAGGAGCTAGCAAAGAATGCTCTAAAGGATTAACTAATGAAGTAAAACTGTTGACTCCACCCTTCTTGAAACACTCCATTTTAGTGTCATTAGTTACAATATACATTACATGTTTTTCTTCATTGAACAATGAAGTGATTGGCTTTCAATAGGAAAAAAATGTAAACTTTTTCAATGATAAAAAGAAGACAGAAATATGAAGACTGATGCAGGTAAGTTTGTAGAGGAAAAGTTGAGCTTGGTTGTGAAAAGGTGAGACAGTTCTGTTCTGAGCTTTAATTATCTCAGTGAAGAATAAAGTGATGCATATGCTAAGGATGAAGGTGGAGTGGGCTGCAGGACAGTATTAAAATGTGATTAAGCAGAAATGGTCTAAGAATTACAGTAGGAACTCAGAGAAAGAAGAGTTTTACAAAGGTGAGATATTCTGTGCTGTCAATTGTGTACTAGAATTTAAAATAAAGAAAATATTTTATATCAAAGTTATTCCTACTCTTAATGAAAATAGATTAAGTAGTCAAGATAGAAGCCAGAGTACAGTAGCCTAGAGAAAAGTCAAAGGAAAAAAAATAAGGGTTGTGAGTGAAGATAAACTTTTAAAACATAATAAAGAAAAGAAGGAAAATTTAAAAAAAGCAAGACAGAAACACTTATTTCGGGGAGGGATTTATTTCACTTCTATGAAGCAGCAAGATCCAACTACCAATCCCAAGTTAGACTTCCCCCCGCATAACAGATGGCAAACATCACAATAATGCCAACCAACAAAAGTAGGAACCTACAGTCCTTGTTTTACTGCATAATGTATATGTATACAGTCACCAAGGAGGACTAAATGTATACAGCAATGGTTGAAACAATACTTCTCTCACAGAAAGAAAAGAGAGTAGCAGTATCAGTGTCTATACTGTGAAACTGTTTTTCTTTTTCTTTCTTTTTTTTTGAACTTTATTTTTATAATTGATTTTATTTTCTTAAATACATGACAGTGGAATGCATTAGAATTCTTATTACACATATAGAATACAATTTTTCATCTTTGTATATAAAGTATGTTCACGCCAATTCATGTCTTTATATATGTACTTTGGTTTTTTTTGCATTACACTTCTTATTACACATATATACCACAATTTTTCATATCTCTGTTTGTATATAAAGTAGGTTGACACAGAATCTTCCAAATAGATGATGCTGGGTATTAGACAACATATAATCCTTTCATGCTACAGGCAGACTCTATTCCATTTCTATGGTGGCATATATACTGGTAGGTCTGGCCAGGTATCAGATGGTGCATATACTTAAACAATACAAGGAATTTCAGTGGGTACCAAGAATAGGAAAAAGTTATTCTTTTTTTTCTTTCTCCAAATGAAGAATGTGAGGCCAAATTACACTTTGAAAACTGGCTTTCACATAGGAGAATTTTATAGACCTAGAACATCAACTGAGCAATCCAGGAGATGGATAGCAGGTCATCTAATGGCTGATTCTCCAACAATTATATTGCTAAAATAAGAGATATTTTGAGCATATGAATAAAAGCAAAAGAATAGTATTCCATAAAGAAGTACAATTGAAGGGTGAGGACAAAGAGAAGATAATTGATGGAGGGATATCATGGGGAAAACTACATGGGATAAGGTTAAGAATACAGGTGGAAGTGATTGCAAATCTTACAATGTGGTTAAAAACTACTCTAAGAACATTTATAGGTCATGGTTGAACTTCTGACATTTTCCAAGGTTCCTCACTGAATATAACTTTAATATATTTTGTATGCTTCAAATGTATTCATTAATATTTTAATACACCTGAAATTTTTTATTATAAGATTGTCTTTCACAAAATTGTATAAGTAGTTATTTATTTTCCAAAAAGTTATTCAGAAAGACACGTATGTGACTCTTAATATCCCTCCTTTAATTGGTATTTCTTTCTTATTTCATATTTATATTATGAGGGATTAAATATTAATAGATTGTCTTTGATTTAACCTACAGTGAAAATAAATGGTCTCCAGGAAAAAAAAACCACATGGCTTCAATTTTACTTGCTATGTCTCTTCTCAATACCTCATTAGTGCTTTAATTCATGCAGAAAAGGTTAAAATGTGCTAAAGTGACAATTTCTAAATAGAAAGCACTGCATCTGTAATTCACTCTGGCAGTAAAGAAAAATCATTCTGGGGAGAGAAAAGTGCTAGGGAAAAGTTGTCAGAGTTAGTAGTTGAGTTGAGTTATCATGAGGCCCTCTGAGAGGGAGGTACATTGGAAGCAAAAGGACCTAGATAAATATGTTCACATAACTACTCTGGGAGAAAGATTAGTTGGAATGAGAGGGTATTATCATGTTCATTTTCCCAAATGGAAATTATGCAATTGTAAAATCATTTCTTGAGATACTAAAATGTAGTTTGGTCTTATGAATAAAAACTAGATTGGATATTTTAAGAGATTGCCATTTGTCTCCCTGATAATTATTTTATGGTTAGCTGCCTTGGTTGACAACAAAACCTCCTAAAAAAGGCTATCATAATAACTCATGATGTGTGAACAACACCATTTATAAGTATAAAACACAAAATCCCTTCACTTTACTGTCACATTTTGGCATACATCATATATGCTTTCATAGCTAAGAGAGATTGGGATTGTATCCATGAATATGGTAACCAGAGAATATATGCCTCCAAAGTACCATCCATTTTCTTGCAGAAAAGAATCTTTCAGGTTGAATTATATCTTTCCTATGTACAGAGCATCATCATATTTTATTTTTAGAATTGTCATTTACTTCTCACTATAATGAACTAACTCAGTTGAATTTCAGTGTTATAGTAAATTTAATGCAATTGTGCTCAAATTAAAAAGTGGTATCATTTGCACAAGTTTTTTTCCAAATGTCAAATATTTTATTTACTTAACATAAAAGTTACTTGTAAATATTGGACTATGGATTCAAATTGAGCATTCTTATCTTCCTTCAATGTGGAAGAAGAAATGTGATTTATAAACAGAAGCTTGGGAAGTTGTGCTGGGAATATATCTTCTTGATTGCTGTCTTAGGGTTTGTTTCACCTAATGGTATTCCCCTGTAAGCAAATCAACTGATATGAGTTCAACATCATGTGTTGATACCTAAGCCATAAAATATATTACCTCATTTTGACAACAGCTTCATAATACATATTCATTAAGAAACCATACTAAGTTATGCATAAAACTCACATGGAACCACAAAATATTTCAATAGAACACTTTTGAGATTAAGAAGAGGACAGCTTAAGTCAACTTCCTAATGTCAAGTTATATTACAAAGTTCTAGTAATCAAACAATATGGTACTGAAATAAGCATAGCTATATACACAAATGGAACAAAATAGAGAAGCCAGAAATAAACCCACACATATGTATCAACTAATTTTCACAAAATTACCCAGAAATGAAATGTGGGAAGTATAACCTATTTAACAACTGTTTTGGAGGAAATCAGGATAACATTCAAAAGAATGAAATTGGATCTATATCTTACATCATACAAAAAAATCTACTCAACTTGGTTTAAATTTCTAAATGTGAGACATGAAATTGTAAAATGTCTAGAATAAATCAATGGGGACATGTTTGTTCATGTTAGTCTTAGACATAATTTTTGAAACTTATACCAAAAACAACAAAAGCAAAAATAAGCAAGTGGGATTTTGTCAAACTAAAAAGTTCTGTGCAGCAAAGGAGACAATCAGAAAAATGAAAGACAACATTCAGAATGGAAGAAAAAATTCGCAAACTCTACATCTGAGAGTTAATATTCAAAATGTATGATTAACTCACACAACTTAATAACAAAACAACAAATAAGGCAATTAAAAATGACCAAAGGATCTAGATAGACATAATGATGAAACTGAACAACAATATATGAAAAGGTGCTCAACATCACTAATCATCAGGGAAAAGCAAGTCAATGCCACACTTAGATATCACTTCACATCTGTTATGATGGCTCTGATCAAAAAGATAGATGATATGTATTGGTGAGTATGTGGTATAAATAGAACTATTATACACTATTTCTAGGCATGTAAACTAATATGACAATTATGAAAAACAATCTGAAATTTCCTCAAAAATTTTAAGAATAGAATTACCATATGATTTAGCAATCCTAATATACAGTATAAAAATCATAGGAAATGGAGTCAATTTGTCAAAGAGACATCCATACTCCCATGTTTGTTGTATCAATATTAAAACTAGACAAGAAATTGATACTACCTATATGCTTGCTGATATATGTGCTATGTAAGGAAATATAGCAAGATAATAATTAATCAAAGTCTGCTTCTAAAACTCATTTTTTGGCATACTAGAGCCATTTTATTTAACTTTTTATTTTTTCTTTTTAGTTATGCATGATAATAGAGCAAATTTTGACATACTTTTACAAAATGGAGTGCATCTTATGCAAATTAAGATCCTAGTTTGTGGATGTATATTATGTGGAGATTCACTGTTGTATATTCATATATATATATATATATATATATATATATATATATATATATATATGAAAGTTATGATAGATCTTCCCATTGTCTTTCCTTTTCCTATCCTCCTCCTTTCCCTTTATTTCCTTTTGTCTAGTCCACTGAACTATTCTCCATCTCCCCCTGCTTATTGTTGATTAGATTTCATATATCAAAGAGAACATTTAGCATTTGGTTTGGGGATTGGCTTATTTCACTTTGCATGATAATCTCCAGACCCATCCATTTAGTGGCAAATTTTATAAAATCGTTCTTTATGGCTAAGTAATATTTCATTGTGTACATATATGCCACATTTTCTTTGTCCATTCATCTGTTGAAGGGCAACTAAGTTGATTCCATAGTTTAACTATTGTGTATTGAGCTGCCGTAAACATCGGTGTGGTTGTGTCTCTACAGTATCCTGATTTTAACACCTTTGGATATATACTAAAAAGTGGTATAACCGGGCCAAATGGTAGTTTCATTCTTAGTTTTTTGAGGAATCACCATACTTCTTTCTAGAGTAGTTGCAACAATTTACAATCCTAACAACAATCTATGAGTGGACCCTTTCTAACATATCCTAGCCAACAATTATTGTTACTTGTATTCTTGATAGTTGCCATTCTGACTGGAGTGAGATGAAATCTCAGTGGAGTTTTAATTTACATTTCTCTAGTTGCTAGAGACATTGAACATTTTTTCACATATTTGTTGACCATTCATATTTCATATTTAAAATTTTATAATTTGTTCTAATTTGTTATACCTAACTGTAGAATGCCTTCTGACATTGTACAAAAATGGAGCACAACTTCTTATTCCTCTGCCTGTACATGGTGCAGAATCACACCTGTAGTGTAATCATTCATGTAATTCATGTATATAGGGTATTAAATCTGCCTCATTCCATCATCCTTCCCATCCTCACATCCGGTCTCCATCCCTCACTCCTCTTTGCACAATCCAAAGTTCCTTCATTCTTCCCTATCTCCCCTCTTATGGATCAGCATCAGCTTATCAGACAAAACATTCAGGCTTTGTTTTTTGGGGGGGTTGGCTTATTTTGCTTAGCATGATATTCTCCAGCACCATCCATTTGCTGACAAATGGCATAATTCTATTCTTTTATAAGGCTGAGCAATATTCCATTGTGTATATACCACATTTTCTGTATTCTTTCATCTGTTGAAAGGCGTCTAGGCTGGTTCCATAGTATAGATATTGTGACTTGAGCTGCTATAAACATTGATGTGGTTGTGTCCCTGTAGTATGCTGATTTTAAGTCCTTTGAGTATAAACTGAGGAGTGGGATAGCTGGGTCAAGTGGTGGTTCCATTCCAAGTTTTCTGAAGAATCTCTATACTGCTTTCCATAGTACTTGCACCAATTTGCAGTCCCACCAGCAATGTATGATTGTACTTTTCCCTGACATCCTTGCCAAAAATTATTATTGCTTATGTTCTTCATAATTGTCATTCTGACTAGAGTGACATGAAATCCAAGAGTTGTTTTAATTTGCATTTCTCTAATTGCTAGAGGTGAGGAACATTTTTTTCATATATTTGTTGATTGGTTGTATTTCTCCTTCTGTGAAGTGTCTGTTCAGTCCTTAGCCCATTATTGACTTAGTTAATTTTTGAGGGGTGTTAAGTTTTTTGAATTCTTTATATATTCTGGCAATTAATGCTCTGAGGTGTATGTGGTAAAGATTTTCTCCCATTCTGTAGGCTCTCTCTCCATGTTATTGATTCTTTTGCTGAGAAGCTTTTTAGTTTGATCTGTCCCATTTATTGATTCTTGATTTTACTTCTTGGGCATTAGGAGTCTTGTTAAGGATATCAGGTCCTTATCTAACGTAATGAAGATTTGGGCCTTCTTTTTCTTCTGTTAGGTGCAAGGTCTCTGTCCTTGTGCCTAAGTCTTTGATTCACTTTGAGTTAAGTTTTTTGCAGGGTTAGAGATAGGGATTAAATTTCATTCTGCTACATATGGAGTTCTACTTTTCCCAGCAACATCTGTTGAAGAGGCTATCTTTTCTCTACTGTATGTTTTTGATGCCTTTGTCTTGTATGAGATAACTATTTATGTGTGTTTTTCTCTGTGTCTTTTTTCTATTCCATTTTTGTTCCTGTCTCTATTGCTGCCAGTGCCATGCTAGTTTTGTAACTATAGTTCTGTAATATAATTTAAAGTCTGGTATTGTGATGCCTCCTGTATTACTTTTCTCACTAAAAATTGATTTGGCTATCCTGGGCCTTTTATTTTTCTAAATGAATTTTATGACTGCATTTTTTATTTCTATGAAGAACATGATTGGAATTGTATTAAAATTGCATTAAACCTGCACAGCACATTTGGTGGTATGGCTATTTTGACAATATTAATTCTGCCCATCCAAGAACATAGGAGATATTTCCATCTTCTACGGTCTTCTTCAGCTTCTTTTTTTAGTGTTTTGTAGTTTTTATTGTAGAGTTCCTTCATCTCTTTTGTTAAATTCATACCCAGTATTTTTATTGAGGCTATTGTCAAAGGGATAGTTTTTCTAATTTCTCTTTTAGCTGATTCATCATTGGTATGTAGGAACACAATTAATTTGTGGGTTTTAATTTTATATCTTTCTACATTGCTGAATTAATTTATTAGTTTTAGAAGTTTTCTGTTGAATTTTTTGGATCTTCTAAATATAGAATCATGTCATTGGCAAACAGTGATAATTTGATTTCCTTTTTTTCTATATGTATCTCTTTAATTTCCTTCATTTAATTTCTATTGCTAGGGTTTCAAAGACTCTGCTGAATAGAAGTGAAGAAAGAGGGCATCCCTGTCTTGTTCCAGTTTTTAAAGGGAATGCTTTCATTTTTCACCATTTAGAATAATGTTGGCCTTGGGTTCTATATACCTAGCTTTTAAAATGTTGAGGTATATTTCTACTATCCATATTTTTTCTAGGTTTTAAGCATGAATGGATGCTGAATTTTGTCAAATTCTTTTTTGCATTCATTGAGATAATCATGCAGTTCTTGTCTTTAAGTCTGTTTATGTGTTAAATTACATTTATTGATTTCCATATGCTGAAACAACCTTGCATCCTTGGGATAAACCCCACTTAACCATGGTGCACTATTTTTAATGTGTTTTAGTGTGTGATTTGCCAGTATTTTATCAGTGTTTAATGCACCTATGTTCATCAGGGATATTGGTCTGAAGTTTCCTTTCCTCGATGTGTCTTTTTTTTAGTTTTTATGTCTGGATGATGCTAGCTTCATAGAACGAGTTTGGAAGGTTTCCCTCCTTTTCTATTTTATGAATGATTTGAGGAAGTTTGGTGTTAGTTCTTCTTTAAAGGTCTGGTAGAACAGTTCAGAATCCATACAGTCCTGGGCTTTTCTTTGTTGGTAAACTTTCAAGGCATATTCAACTTCATTGCTTGAAATTGATCTGTTTAAATTTTCTATGTCTTCCTGGTTTAATTTGGGTAGTTCATATGCATCTAGAAAGTTTTTTATCTCTATAATAAAATCCCCTATATATTAATAATAACTTCTTCAAGTGAGGAAATTAAGGCTATTTCTTACCATATCTTTGAAACTTCATTTTGTATTTTCCCAGTTTTATTCATTTAGTCTGTATTACTTTTATAACTATTAAATTTTAAAATACATATTCTTCTTTGTTGCATGTAACATGGAAATCTTGTGGTAGGCGTGCATCGTTTTTGTCTCTTAAATAATTTTTAAACAACTTTCCTCATTCCTTTATATATTATAAATCTATCACTTATGATGCCACAGGTACATTGCCTCACATTTAGAACTTTCACTAGCTAAATTCTATACAATCAATAAATTACATCCCACACATAATGGCAATTGATACAGAAGTTAGTCACATTACCCAAAGTCATTCTGTAGAATTTATAATAGCAGAATAAAGAAGATCCTTTGTGGGCTGGGGTTGTGTCTCAGTGGTAAAATACTTGCCTAGCATGTGCGAAGTCCTGGGTTTTATCCTCAGCACCACATAAAAATAAATAAATAAAGGTATTGTATCCAACTAAAACTAAAAAATAAAATTATAAAACGAAATTCATTTAGGCTATAATTTCAAATTTGGGAGAATATAAATATGAAAGACTTGGTATCTATTTTCTCTGAAGTGTGGCAAGGGCTACCAGTAAATGAGTGGGAAATAAAAATAGGAGATAGTTATCTTGATGTTAGCATGTCTCACTTTTAATCTCTAAAGTCATTTTTATTGCAGTTTTCTTTTGCTTTATCCTGGGATTGAATTCTGGAATGTACATTACTATTTTTATAAATCTTAAGTTAATTATGATGGTTGCATATGTGTGGCAATTGTGAGACATGTTATTAATCTATCCCTTTTGTTTTACCAAAGTGACTATGCCAGTTTTTCATTAAGATTTTCTCTGAAACATTTGTCACTTTAGGTGCTTCACAGTTTAAAAAAAAAAAGTGTTTTTCACTGTTATTTAAAGGGTTTGAGAAGTTGTTTAGAAAAAGATTGATTATCAGTGAATCCAGAATTTCTTGGTGATCACTTTCATAATTAGGTATTTAACATTCTACAAAGCACATTTTTTGAAATGTTGGTTGATATGTTATATTTATATATAATAATTTGCCAATATTACATTTAATTTAGCAGCTTTACTGTAACTGACAAAACTCTTTTACACAAATTCTTCCCAAACCTTAATTTGTGTAGTTGTGTTAAATTTAAATTCCTATCACTACATTCACCAACAGAATCTAGCTAGTCAAGATAATTTTTAATTTACACCAGAATTCAGCATTTATGATTTCTCTCACAGTTTATTTTTATCTAAATATGTAGTCAGGAAGACTTCTAAAGCTCCATTCAATTTATTTTTCACTATATTATATCAGACAGTTAAGGATAGTGTCAGCTTTTTCTGACAGACAATACCTTCCAAGTTTTCACTATAAGTTTACTGAATTGTCAATTTACAAAATTTTTATCACTCAGATCATGGTTTTTTTCATATGACTAGAGATTTTGTCATTTCCTTTTTTTATTATTTTTTTATTTGTTGTTCAATACATTACAAAGCTCTTGACATATCATATTTCATACATTAGAATCAAGTTGGTTATGAACTCCCAATTTTACCCCAAATACAAATTGCAGAATCACATTGGTTACACATCCACATTTTTATATAATGCCATATTAGTAACTGTTGTATTCTGCTACCTTTCCTATCCCCTACTATCCCCCCTCCCCTCCCCTCCCATCTTCCCTCTCTACCTCATCTGCTGTTGTTCAATTCTCTCCCTTGTATTTTCCCCCCTTTCCCCTCACAACCTCTTATATGTAATTTTGTATAACAATGAGGGTCTCCCTCCATTTCCATGCAATTTCCCTTTTCTCTCCCTTTCCCTCCCACCTCATGTATCTGTTTAATGTTAATCTTTTCTTCCTGCTCTTCCTCCCTGCTCTGTTCTTAGTTGCTCTCATTATATCAAAGAAGACATTTGGTATTTGTTTTTTAGGGATTGGCTAGCTTCACTAAGCATAATCTGCTCTAGTGCCATCCATTTCCCTGCAAATTCCATGATTTTGTCATTTTAGTGCTGTGTAATACTCCATGGTGTATAAATGTATAAATGCTACATTTTTTTTTATCCATTCATCTATTGAAGGGCATCTGGGTTGGTTCCACAGTCTAGCTATTGTAAATTGTGCTGCTATGAACATCGATGTGGCAGTATCCCTGTAGTGCGCTCTTTTAAGGTCTTCAGGGAGTAGTCCAAGAAAGGCAATAGCTGGGTCGAATGGTGGTTCCATTCCCAGCTTTCCCAGGAATCTCCATACTGCTTTCCAAATTGGCCGCACCAGTTTGCAGTCCCACCAGCAATGTACAAGAGTACCCTTTTCCCCACATCCTCGCCAGCACTTGTTGTTGTTTTTTTGAAACCAAACTTTATCTTGCATACATTTTGCAATAATCTCTTAGTTGAATAACAATAACATTTGACCAAAATATTTGAATTAGAAACTTTCCAAGTTTGAATACAGCACAAAGACTCTTATTTTTACCTCTGCTAAGACAAAATAAAAACAGAATATACCTATACAAATACAGCATGTTTAAGAAAGGTAATTGATAAACAAAATTTCAGTTTATGCTTTATGATTTTAGAATTGCGGTCCTGCTACTGAAAATGCTCGTCTGCCTTGAAACTTAACAATTATAATTTTTTTCACCTGAAATATTCCTGGAATATGTTACTGAAAATAAATTTCAAAGTGTTCATTTTAAACTTTGTACTGTTTTATCTCTGCAACACACCATATATCATAACCATAGTTTGAGTTATTTTCACAAATTGGACATACATATGTAATTAGTACCCAGAATAAGAAAGAGAACCCCAGAATTCAGAAGCTTTTTTTATTTAAATAAATATTTATTTATTTTAAAAATACCACAGAAGACATATTTGGATAAAAAAATGAAGAGACATACATGGAAACAAAAAATGTACAGGACCATGTGAAAAAAGTGTGTATGTGGGGGGGGAGACACCATCAACATTCCAGAGAGAAACACAGTGGGAAATTAATTACACATCATTTATAAAAGAGCAAGTCTATCAAAAAGAGTAATAGAGTATAAATGCAAAATATAGTGTCACATTAGGTTTACAAGAAGAAGAGACTAGTACCTTATGGATGGGCAGCCAGTTAACAGTAAGATTGTTTGTTTTGTCTCAAGGTCACTGACCTTGTGGTAGTGCATTCCTGGGCTATATGATACAGCCATAGGGGTCCAAGGATGCAATATGCTATGAGAACAGCATAAAAATAATACACTGGAAACCATATTTAGCAGAAAAAATAAAATATGAATTTAGGTAATTAGCATAAACAATGGGGCCATCGTGAGGTTGCTTCCACAAGGAGGAACTGAGCACAGGTAGGTATTTTTTTTCTGGGCCCAGTCTGAATCTCCAGAGAGCATCTGCCCACTCTTCAGTTGGCTGCTCTAAGTCAAGGTCAGGGATACTCATGGCACATGCCTCACGAGTCATGTTCTCTGTACTCAGCTTTGGTCACAGCCTAAGAAAAATGCCAAGGTTTACTCCAAGAAATACTTTCATGAATTTCCTATGTTTGTGATTTTCTCAATAGAACCTGAATGTCCCACAGAAACACTAGGCTATTTGTTGCTCATGGTGATTAAATAAAATACATTTGTGTAGTTCAAAGGTGCAGCACACCCTTGGGAGGTCCTAGAGGAGAGCCACAGTCCTCCTACTGTCTGTTCTCTAGGTGGACACCATCTCCTTTCTGTGTCAGGCAGCTATTCAGAGGGCAGAACTTTGAAATGCTTCAAGAACTCCAGAATAAATAAGACTGTCTTATCACCAGGGGAACAGATATACAAGAATCTATTCTGCCTTAAAGGAGTAGAGATGGAAAAGAAAATTGTTCACAAATCCAGGCCCTTTCAGGTCTTCTAGATGTGGACAAGGAAAAGTCCTCCTGGGCCATCACAGCCTTGACCAAGTCCAACTCAGCCAATTAGAAACCCTTTTGAAACCTCCCTTCCACTTGCTTCCTCCAAGAATAACCATTATTCTAACTTCTAACTCTAGACTAATTATGTCTCTTGAAATATATCATGTGTCTAGTTTCATTAGGTAAATTATATACAATAGAATTACTCTAAGTGTTTAAGTTGAACAAATTCAGTGTTTTTCTTCCTCATTAAACAAGATTGTATGATTTAGAAAATTGAAGAAATATAACAGTATATGGTGAATTACATTTATTCATTTGCATATGTTGAAATAACCTTGTATCCCTGGGATGAAAACAACATGATTATATGCAATTTTATTAATGTGTTTTGAATGTGACTTGCTAATATTTTATTAAGAATTTTTACACCTCTGCTCATCAGGGATATCAGTCTGTAGTTTTTTTCCTTGACATGTCTTTGTCTGGTTTTGGTATCAGGGTGATACCAGCTTCATAGAATAAATTTGGCAGTGTTTCCTCTCTTCCTGTTTCATGGAATAATTTGAGGAGGATTGGTGTTAGTTATTTTTAAAGTTCTGGTAGAACTCACTGAGAATCCATCTGGTTCTGTACATTTCTTTGTTAGAAGGTGCTTAATTGCTGTTTCAGTCTCAATGTTTGATATTAGTGTGTTTAGGTTTTCTATATCCTCTTGGTTCAATTTTGTAGGTCACATGTGCCTAGAAATTCATTAATATATTCCAGATTTACCATTTATTGAAATATAAATTTTCAAAAAATTCACCACATATATAGAAGTAAGGACAAAAAATATACATGATCATCTTAATATATGAATAAAAATCCTTTGACAAAATACAGCATCCACTTATGTTAAAAACACTAAAGAAATTAGGGATAAAAGGGACTTACCTTAATATGATAAAGGTTGTAAAAGCCAACATTATACTAAATGGAGAAAAACTGAAAGCATTTCTTCTAAAATCAGGAACAAACTAGGCTGTCCACTTTCAGCACTCTTATACAATATAGTTCTGGAAAACCTAGACACAGCAAACAAGCAAAAGAAGAAAATTAAAGAAATAAAAATAGGAAAAGAAGAATCTGGTTGACCACATGATTCTATGTGTAGAAGATATCAAAAAACTCCACCAGAAAAACTTCTAGAGCTGATAAACAAATTCAGCATATAGCAGAATACAAGATCAAAATATATAAATGAATATCTTTCTTATACTCCAATAATCAGTCATGTTGAAGAAGAAATCAGGAAAGCAGTTGCATTTACAAAAGCCTCAAAAAATGCTTGTGAATAAGTATAATCAAGGAGGTGAAATACCTCTACAATGAAAGCTATAGAATACTGAAGAAAGAAATTGAAGAAAATCTCAGAAGATGAAAAGACCTCCCACATTCTCAGATAGGCAGATTTAATATGATCAAAATGGTCATATTACCAATAGAGATCTGCAGAGTCAATGTGGTCTCCATTGAAATGCCAAATCATATTTTTCACAGAACAAGAAAATAATGTTCTAAAATGATATGTAATAATAAGAGACAGCAGTAGCCAAAGAAATATTGAGCAACAAGAGCAAAGCTAGAGTTATCACAATATCATATCTATGTAGAGCAATAATAACAAAAACAGCATGGTATTGGCCTTAAAACACACACAGAAGACCAAGAGAACAGAACAGAAAACACAGAGCCAAATCCATAGATACCTTCATCTGATCCTTCAAGAAGGTACCATATGTTGCCGAAAAACATTATATTTTTAACAAATGGTTCTGGGAAAACTGGATAGCTATATATAGAAGAATAAATCTAGATTTCTATCTCTCACCCTGCACAAAAATCAACTCAAACTGGATCATTGACCTAGGAATTATACCAGAAACACTGCAACTTCTAGAATAAAACACACTGTAACATATGTTTAGGTACCTAATTCCTAAATAAGACTTCCAAACCTCAAAAATTAAAGTGAAGAATGAGTAAATAGGTGGCTTCAAATTAAAATTTTTCTCCACAGCAAAGGAAATGAGAGTATTAAAAAACAGTCTATAGAATGGGAGAATATCTTCACCAGCTATTCTTTTGATAGGAGATTAATATAAAAACATGTAAAGAACTCAAAATACTTAATATCAAAAACAAATTCTGCCCAGAATGGGAAGACTACCATGATAAATACCTACATTAAAAAGAGGAAGGGCACAGCCAAGGCACAGTGGTGCAAGCCTATAATCCCAGCAGCTCAGGAGGCTGAGACAGGAAGATTGTGAGTTCAAAGCCAGTCTCAGCAACTTAGCGAGGCACTAAGCAACACAGTGAGACCCTGTCTCTAAATAAAATACAAAATAGGGCTGGGGGTGTGGCTTAGAGATCATGTGCTCCTGAGTTATGTCCCTGGTACCCCCCACAAAGTACTGCAATCAATAAATGGGCAAAAGAATCAAACATACATTTTTCAAAAGAAGAAATACAAATGGCCAACAAACATAAAAAATTGGTAAATATGCTTGGCATTCAGGGAAATGCTAATCAAACTACATTAAGATTTTGTGTCACTCAAGTTGAATGGCAATCATGAAGAATACATATAATAATAATTAATGCTGATGAGAATGTGGGGGAAAAATGTGCACTCATACATTGTTGGTGGGACTGCATATTAGTGCAACTACTTTGGAAAGCTGTATGGAGATTCCTTAAAAGACTAGGAATGGAACAACCATATGACCCAGCAATCCAACTCCTTGGTAAATATCCAAAAGAATTATATGTGTATACAAATGTTTATAGAATTGCAACCCACAGTAATAAAGTTACATAACCAGACATTGTGTCCCTAAATGAAATTTATGGCATTTGCTGTAAATAGATAGAACTGGAGCCTATCATGCTAAATGAAATAATCCAGAGTCAGATATTCAAAGGTCAAATGTTTTCTCTTTTATGTACAAGAAATAAAGAATATAAAAATTGGGGATACCATGAAAATGTAGGGGAGAACTATGGAGTTGAGACTAAGGAGATCAAGTAGAAGTGAAGAGGGATGGGAAAGAGGAAGAACTGAAAAATGAAATTGACTGAACTGTGCTATGCACATGGAAGAATATATCAAAAAGAATTTCACTTATATGTATACCTGTAATGCACCAAATAAAAAAAATAAATTAACAGAAGAAAAACCCATAGAGTAGAGGAAGGAAATTGGGGAAGAAGAGAGGCAAGAGAAAGGGGACAATGTGGAGACTGAAATAGAGCAAATTATATATACATGTACGTATATGTTAAAATGAACCCCACTATTATGCATAACTAAAATGTCCTAAAAAGTAAAAGAAATGTAACTCTACACTGGAATGCTACCTAAACTTTTGTATTCAATGTTGAAGAAAAAATTTGAATTTCTTAATTTTAAATGGAAAAAATAAGAGTACCTATTTCACAGATTTCTTATGAATAGTGAATGTTTTCTGCATGTACATATGTATGTGTATTGATCTATTTATCTATCTACCTACATACCCACCTATGAATTCTGTAATGTGAGGCACTGAACACAAATTAGGCATTCAAATGATTATCATTGCTATTAGTTGCCAAGGCCAATGTCTCGGCTTGGCACCAGAATCACGAGGCACTCACAGCTTTGTAGGTTCAAACAGCAATTCTTTATTCCAGCTCTCACACCGCCTCCACACAGGTCCAGAGGCAAACGTGTTCTCCTGCCTTCTCCCGCACAATTCACCTACTCCACGAGGCTCTCTCCAAATCCCATTTTAATCTCACGAGAACTCAACGGGAACAAGCAACAGGAACACCCTAATCCCAGCAATAATCTTCAACCTCTAACTTCCCTAAAACCCATTATCTTAAACTGGCAACGCCTTAAACTCAAGGAGCCGGTTACTTCCTCAAACCTGATCAGCTCTAAACCGGGATCCGCCTTGGTCCTTGAGCAAGGTCACCTTATTAAAGCATGCAATGTCCCATCAAATGTCCTCTAAGCAGCATGGGGTACGATTGGCAAGGAAATTTCGATGCTGTGTCATTCCTACTTGGTAATGGCCCTCAGCATCTCCCCCCTTCTGATTAATTAAACAACAAGCAATGTGGCTTAGGACCGTGCCTGGTAGGTTGTCCAATTCAACATGTGGTTCTTACCCGTCATGGGAGAACTGACCTTTACACGTCAGTTTCCTGTCTTAGGTTGAATCCACTGCAACCAGATCAACCCGTCACTGACTACCGGTCCAGCATTCAGCCATGCTTGTGGATAGGCCTAAGCACCAATGGGGGGGTGAGGTTCTTGCCTCACCTCTGTTGGCCCCCAAATTTAACCTTGGTGCCAGGGGGGGGGTGAGGTTCTTGCCTCACCTCTGTTGGCCCCCAAATTTTAGACCATCACTAGTAGAAGGGAGGAAGATACAGAAATGCCACGACACCAAGCCAATTGACGGCTCCTTTGGAAAAATTGCGTCACTGGTGACACCATCAGCAAAAATATGCCAGCAGTACCACAATTCGCTGCACCAGACGATAGTTCACAATGCATGCAACTGATATATAGTCCAGGCAAGTTCTGCAGGCAGTTCAAAGTGGAAGAGTCTATCAATATGTCCATTTCCTCCCAAAATAAATCAAATCCTTGATTGAGCATTACTTGTTGAGTTATATTCATTGATGCATCAGTTTATACAGTTTATTGTGGTAGCTATCATAGAAGCTGTAGTTTGGTTTTCTTAGTCTTCACCGGCACTGGGATGGAGATGGGAATTCTGGCAATGATGTTAAAGAGACATTATCCTGAACAGAATTATTAAATATAATGAAAAGGAAAAGTGAAAGTAAACAAACAGATCTGTTAACCACCTTTAAAAACAATAGTAAGCAAACAGATCTGTTAATCACCTTTGAAAGCAATCATTAACAGCTGTTTACCTAATTTAAATTAAACCACTTAAATCACGTGAATAAAAAAAAATTCGGATCCATTTTTTCATGAGCGCTCCTCATATAAAAATATGGACACACATACTGACATGCAACACAAAACAGGGCACACATAACATACAACACATAAGACAATAACAACAGCCTTGTAGCTTTACCTAGGTAAAATCTCCATTGCAATGTTTAAAAACTCCACAGTCAAAAAATAAAACACAGTCAAAAAACAAAACTGATCAGAAAAACATTAACCTAGGTTTGTATGAGCTCAAAAAATAAAATAGAACTTTATGATGTGGGAAAAATGCAATAATAAAATAGATATTGAAAAAAAGCACCGTGGTT
This sequence comes from Ictidomys tridecemlineatus, assembly GCF_052094955.1. Classification (NCBI taxonomy): domain Eukaryota; kingdom Metazoa; phylum Chordata; class Mammalia; order Rodentia; family Sciuridae; genus Ictidomys; species Ictidomys tridecemlineatus. Next base: position 24,534,512 of record NC_135493.1, read on the forward strand.
AATCACTGTTGCAGATGTAAGAATAGCCAAGCTGGGGCTCTGGATATCAGCTGTTATGGATTTCAGTCAAATCATCTTCTTTTTCTGTAGAAATTGTTTTGGTTAACCTCTCTGGAATCCAAATCGGCTGCTGTTCTCCCTGTGGGAACACACAAACGGAACCCCGACTCCAGACAATAACTGGGTCGGGACCTTTCCATTGTCCTGTTAGAATATCTTTCCAAAGTACCTTGGGCTTATGTACATTTTTCGGATACATATGTCTTTCCGCAGCACTAAGTCCTGATGAATCCAAATTTAGAAAGTTTAGAGTAAAAAGGTTTATTTTAAGTTTATCTTTGGGGGATAAATACCCCTTTAATGGCTGAGGGCCATTACCAAGTAGGAATGACGCATCGAAATTTCCTTGCCAAGCGTACCCCATGCTGCTTAGAGGACATTCGATGGGACATTGCATGCAAGCTTTAATAAGGTGACCTTGCTCTAGGACCAAGGCCGATCCAGGTTTAGAGCTGATCAGGTTTGAGGAAGTAACCGGCTCCTTGAGTTTAAGGCGTTGCCAGTTTAAGACAATGGGTTTTAGGGAAGTTAGAGATTAAAGATTATTGCTGGGATTAGGGTGTTCCTGCTGCTTGTTCCCATTGAGTTCTCCTGAGATTAAAATGGGATTTGGAGAGAGCCTCGTGGAGTAGGTGAATTGTGCGGGAGACAGCAGAACGCGATTGCCCCTGGACCTGTGTGGAGGCGGTGTGAGAGCTGGAATAAAGAATTGCTGTTTGAACCTACAAAGGTGTGTGGTGGCTCGTGATTCTGGTGCCAAGCCGAGACATTGGCCCTGGCAATTAGTGGACATTTTTTAATTCTTAAAAATACCAAAACATATATATTTAAAAAATTATTATCAATTAATATCATTACTAATGAAATCTACTGTAATTCTTTTCAAATACAATGGCTGCATTTTAATGAATGCAATTATAAAAACTAACATAACAAACATCATGTTTTTGACAATTGATTAAACTGTCATACATTTCATTTTTTGGTTATAGTGATTAATTCTGGAATATTTGATAGTTTATCTTCTGTATTATGTTGATTTAAAAATACTTCACACTGACATGGAAGTTTGTCAATAATTGGTCAGTATATTCATGACTCACATAAAGATATATATGAAAAGTCATTAATAGTTCTCAATCATTTCAATAAATGTCTGAATAAAGCAATGAACCATGAAAGTTGCCTTTGATTTTTAAAAATAGTTTAAATATTTTATGATTATCTTTAAATGTAAATTGTCTATTATTTTAAAATAATAGTTATTAAGAATTTGACTCATAGTGGGATAGAGAGGGAGATCATGGAAGGAATAGATGAATTATAGATAGGGAAGAGGGGTGGGAGGGAGCAGGGTATTAGCAAGGATAATGGAATATGATGGACATCATTATACAAAGTACATGTATGAAAACTTGAATTGGATGTCAACATACTTTATATACAAACAGAAATACAAAAAGTGTGGTATTTATGTGTATTAAGAATTGTAATACAAAAAAGTAATAATGTTACCTTAGATTAGGTAGAGGGAAGTGAAAGGAGGGGAAGGCAGGAGATGTGGGGATAAGAAAAATAGTAGAATGAAACAACCATTATTACTGTATATATGTATGTGACTGTATGACCAATGTGATTCTACAACAGGTATAATCAGAAAAATGAGAAACTATATCCCATCTATGCATGATACATCAAAGTATATACGTGCATTCTACTGTCATGCATAACTAATTAAAATAAATAAAAAATAAGATAGAAAAAAATAAAATACTAAAATAAAAAAATTTAAAAAAATTATTTAGGATTTTTTTAGTTTAATAAGTATGGGATTTTGAAATGTGGTTACATGTTATAATTACTGAAATATTTAGATGAAAAAATATGGGGGATATTTGTTTTGTTTGTTTAGATATTTATTCATTTTTTATTATTTAGTTTGTTCTATTTTCCTGGTATATCTGGGTAATTATTTCAAGACTCTATTTTGTTAAAATACTAGCAAGTTCATCATGATCTTATTGATATGGATCTTTCAGGGGTGATATAAGGGAATGAACTTAGGGGTATTTTACCACTGAGATAGATGCCTAATCCTTTTTTTATTTTTTACTTTGAGACAGAGTTTTGTTAAATTGCTGAGGGTCTTGCAAGGTGCCTGAGGCTGGCCTCAAACTTGTGATCCTCCTGCCTCAGCCTCCCAAGAGGCTGGCCTAAAGATGCACCACCACATCCATCATGGATGCATTCATAGTTAAATTAAGGCATAGTATACACAACATACAATATTGTTTTTAGTAAAAATGTAATGATTAGTCATTACAAATAATTGCTTATCACCAGAAACCAGATTTTCAACATTTCTGTCACCTCAAAGAGATTCAGTTACTACTATTTGCAATAATTCTGTTTTCTAACCCTACACCCAGGAAACCACTAACTTATTCTTCCTATAGATTTATCCTCTACAAACATGTCATATAAATAGTGTCATATAAACACTGTATGTGAAATCTTACACATCTGGCTTCTTTGACTTACCATAAGATTTGTGAGGTAACATGTGGTAAGATGAACACTTTGTTAATATTTATTGCCTCAGAATATTCCATTTTATGTATTTAACACAGTTACAATAATCATTCCATAGTTGATGGGCATATACATTTTTCCACGTGAAAAATTATAAAAACAGTATAATTGTCTATAAAAAGTCTGGTGAAAGTAAGTCACAATCAAACCATGCTACATCTTGAAAGTCATATAAAATATTTGTATTTAGTCTAAAAACAGTGATGATACAAAATAAAGTATTTTTATATAGAAAATAAATTCATTCTATTAAAAATATTATTCACTTAATTGTAGTTATCACATATGTAAATTGTAAAATGCTAAAATAATTTAAATTTTAATGTGCTATTTTTAATTATGTGTACATCATAATATAAGTGTAAAATTTTGTTTAAATAAAAAACTTCCTAATTAAATTCCTTTTTTTGTTACTCTTAGAAACATCTACTATTACAGAAAGTTCCCTGGGAAATTCTTACTTCCTAATTTTAATTTAAATTTTAAAATACAATGCATAGATAGATATCTACAATGGTTAGTTCTTCACTTCATGCCCAGAATTATTCACTGAATAATGTGTTATGAGTATTTAATTCAGCAGGTTTAGTAGTGGCCTGGGTTGTTTTACTAGAGAAAGAAAATTAACCTGCCTGGAACTAATTACTGGTCAAGGCACAGAGTATTAAGGTGGCTTGTGGCACTTGTCAGCATTTTTCATTGTTGAAAGTGAAATCCGTTGATGTGTAATTTCTTTAAGCAGTGTGAAAAGTCCTTCTTTGTCCCTTCTGATTAACTTTGGCTTGAAGTCCACTTTATCTGATATAAGGATAGAAATTTCTGCTTGTTTACCTGATCCATGTGAGTGATATGTTTTTCTCATTCTTTCACCTTCAGTCTGTGGATGCTTTTGCCTATGAGGTGAATCTCTTAGAGACAGCATATCGTTGAGTCTTGTTTTCTATTCCAATCTGCCAGTCTATGACTTTTGATTCATGAGTTTAGGCCATTAATGTTCAAGATTATTATTGATATATGATTTGTATTTCCAGTCTTTTGGGTTTATTTCTGTTTTTTTAATTTGACTTAGTTTCCTCCTTTGACTATTTCTTGAGTGTAGTTAATCCCTTTGTTGGTTTTCACTTTTTTTTTTTCATTTCATCCTCATGGAATACTTTGCTGAGAATGTTCTGTAGTGCAGGATTTCTAGTTGTGAACTTTTTAAACTTTTGTTTATCATGGAAGGTTTTATTTCATCTTCAAATCTGCAGCTTAATTTTGCTGGTTATAGAATTGGTTGGCATCATTTTCTTGCATACCTGGTATATATTGTTCCAGGACCTCTTAATTTTCAGGGTCTGGGTTGAGAAATCAGCTAAGATTCAAATCAGTTTCGCCCTATAAATAATCTGATGTTTTTCTCTCACAGTCTTTAAAATTCTACTCTTATTCTGTATTGAAGCATTTTTGTTATAATGTGCCTTGGTGTGGATCTGTTGTATATTCATGACCCAAACAATGGAGTATCTATGTACATTAAACAAACCCTTCTTAATTTTAAGACTCAAACAGACCACAATACAATAATTCTGGGTGACTTTAACATATCTCTCTCACTGCTGCATAGAATCTTCAAAAAAAACCAAAAATATAAAATAAAAAATAAACTATAGAACTAAGTAATACTATCAATAATTTAAACTTAACAAACATATATAGAATATTTCAGCCATCGAAGAGTGAATACACTTTCTTCTCATCAGTACACAAGCATACAATATTTTAGGCCCCAAAGAAACTCTTAGCAAAAAAAAAAAAAAAAAGAGAGAGAGAGATAGTACCAGACATTCTATCATATCTTAATGGGATGAAATTAGACATCAATGATTAAAAAAAATAGAAGCTATAGCATCACTGGGAAACTAAATGATATGTTATAGAATGACAAATGAATAGCAGAAGAAAAGAGGGATGAGATTAAAAAAATACTTGGAGGTAAATGAGAATAGTGATACAATATATCAAAATCAATGGCACACTATGAGAGGAGCACTAAGAGGAAAGTTTATTACATTGAGCTCATGCATTAAAACAATAGAAAGTTAATGAATAAATGACTTAACATCACATCTCAAAGCCCTAGAAAAAGAAGGACAAATCATAATCCAAAGCAGTACAAGACAGAAAATGATTAAAATCAGAGCTGAAATCAATAAAATTCAAACAAAAGAAGCAATTTTAAAAATTGACAAAACAAAAAGTTGGTTCTTTGAGAAAATAAATATAATTGATAAATCCTAAGCCACACTAATGAAAAGAAAGAGAGAAAAAACTCAAATTATCAAATTTGTGATGAGAAAGGAATTATCAAAATGGACACTACTGAAATACATAAGGTGATTAGACACTATTTTGAAAATTTATACTCCAATAAAATAGAAAATATCAAAAATGTCAACAAATTTCTAGAGTCATACTCAAACTGAATTAGGAGGACATACACAATTTAAACAGAACAACTTCAAGTAATGAAATAGAAGACACAATTAAAAGCCTACCAACCAAGGACAGCTCAGGACCAGACAGATTCTCAGCCAAGTTCTACAAGACTTTCAAAGAAGAATTAACTTCAGAGCTATTCAAATTATTCCATAAAATGGAAAAGGAGTGAACCATTCCAAACTCATTCTATGAAGGTAGTATCACTCTGATCTCAAAACCAGACAAAAACACATCAAATAAAGAAAACTTCATACCAATATCCCTAATGGATATAGATGCAAAAATTCTCAATAAAATTATGGAAAATCACATACAAAAACATATTAGAAAGATAGTGCACCACAATCAAGTGGATCTCAGGGATTCAAGGTTGTTTTCAACATATGGAAACTGATAAATGTAAACCATCATATCAATAGACTCAAAAACAAGAATCATATGATTATCTCAACAGATAAATAGAATGCATTTGAGAAAATGAAGCACAACTTCTTATTCAAAACTAAAAAAAAAACAAAAACCTAGGAATAGTAGGGAATATACTTCAACATTTTGAAAGCTATCTGTGCTAAGCCCAAGGCCAACATCATTCTAAATAGAGAAAAATTGAAAGTATTCCCAACAAAAACTGGAACAAGACAGGGGTGCCCTCTTTCACCACTTTTATTTAACACACTTCTTGAAACACTAACCAGAGCAATTACACAGATGAAAGAAATTAAAGAGACATCATGTATACAAAAAGAAGAACTCAAACTATCATTGTTTGCTGATGACATGACTCTATATTTAGAAGATCCAAAAAAAAATCCATTAGAAACTTCTAGAACTAACAAATTAATTCAGCAAAGTAGCATGATATAAAATTGACACTCCAAAATCAAATGTATTCTTATACATCATTAATGAATCCACTGAAAGAGAAATTAGGAAATCTACCCCAGTCACAATAGCCTCAAAACATAAAATATTTGGGAATTAATTTAACAAAAGAGGTGAAAGACTCCTACAATAAAAACTAATGAACACTAAAGAAAGAAAATAAAACAAACCTAAGAAGATGGAAAGATCTCCCATGATCTTGGATAGGCAGAAATGACATTGTCAAAATGGCCATATTACCAAAAATTTTACACATATTTAATGCAATTTCTACTAAAATTCCAATAATATTCTTCATAGAAATACAAAAAGCAATCATGAAATTTATTTGGAAAAATAAGAATCCCCGAATAGCCAAAGTAATCCTCAGCAAGAAAAGTGAAGCAGGAGGCATCACAATACCAGATATTGTTATACTACAAAGTTACAGTGACAAAAACAGCCTGGTATTGGCACCAGACATGCAGACCAATGGTACAGAATAAAAGACAAAGAGATAAACCCACATAAATATAGTTATCTCGTACTGGAAAACAACACCAAAAATATACATTGGATAAAAAATAGCCTCTTCAACAAATGGTGCTGGGAAAAATGGAAGTCCATATGCAGCAAAATGAAATTAAAGCCCTATCTCTCACTCTGCACAAAACTCAACTCAAAACGTATCAAGGACTTAGGCATTAGACCAGAAACCCTATATCTAGTAGAAGAAAGAGTAAGCCCAAATCTTTACCATGTCAGCTTAGGACCTGATTTCCTTAACAAGACTAAGATCAAGAAGTAAAACCAATAATCAATAAATGAAATGGATTCAAACTAAAAGGCTTCTTCAGAGCAAAGAAAACAAAAATGTGAAGAGATAGCCTCTAGAATGAGACAAAAGCTTTACCACAAGTACTTCAGAGCATGAATCTCCAGGATATATAAAGAACTCAAAAACTTAACACCAAAATTTTTTTAAATAATCTGATCAATAAATGGGCTAAGAAATTGACCAGACACTTCACAGAAGAAGTACAATCAATCCATCAACAAATATATGAAAAAAAGTTTAATTACTCTAGCAATTAGAGTAATGCAAATCAAAACTACTCTAAAATTTTATCTCACTCCAGTCAGGATGGCAATCAAGAATAAAAGCAACAATAAACGTTGGTGAGAATGTGAGGAAAAAGATACACTCATATGTTGCTGGTGGGACTGCAAATTGGTCTAACCATTATCAAAAGCAGTATGGCGATTTCTCAGAAAACTTGAAACGAAACCACCATTTGACCCAACTATCCCATTCCTTGGTTTATACCCAAAGTACTTAAAATCAACATACTACAGTGATGCAGCTACATCGATGTTTATAGCAGCTTAATTCATAATAGCTAAACTAAGGGACAAAACTAGGTGTCCTTCAACAGATGAATGAAAAAGAAAATGTGGTACATATACCTAATGGAATATTACTCAGCCTTGAAGAAGAATGGAATTATGTCATTTGCTGGTAAATGGATGGTGCTGGAGAATGTCATTCTAAGTGAAATAATCCAGTCCCAATGACCAAAGGCTGAATATTTTCTCTGATGCTAACTCAAAATAAGGGCAGGGAGAAAACTAGTGAATAGTAGAGGTACTTTGGATTAGACAGAGGGGGGAGTGAAGTAAGGGGAGGGGTATGGGGATAGAAAGGATAGTAGAATGAATTGGTCATTATTACCCTATGTGCATATGTGATTATATGATTGACTGTGGTTCTACATCATATACAACCAGAAGAATGAGACTCTGTACTCCATGTATGTATGATGTGTTAAAATTAATTCTACTCTCATATATAACTAGTGAGAACAAATTTTTAAAAGTGAAATTCATAAAATGTACCTGGTCTTAATGAAGCCCTTGGGGTTCTGCTCTTGGGGCTAATTATATAGCAAGAATCAACCTTAAATGAGAACACAAATGAAACTGTGCCCAGCCTTCCTATACCTAATACTTTGATCAGCCTTTGGCAATGATTCCTTTGCTAACTTTAATGTGTTCACTATGTTGTACTCTATTTCTATAATAAATCACAGTTTATAAGCATTGACATTTTGTGGCTTGTTACTATTCTTTAGCAATGAAACCATAACTAACTGCCATCTTTAGAACATTTATTAGTCGATTCTGCATTACTATAATGACTTGATAATAAAAAGAGTTTTATTTAGTCACAGTGCTAGAAATTCAACAGCATGACACTGGCATCAACTCCACTCTAGTAAAGAACTAATGTCTGATGGCAGGTGTGAGAAAGGGAAAGATCACACAGGCAAACAATATGCCAGAGAACAACTGAGTTCACACAATTGTTTTCAAGATCAATCCCCTAATTCACTTAATGAAAACCAATTTGAGCCCATCTCTTGAAAGTCCTAATTCCCAACATCATCACATGGAGACCAAACTCCAAACACATTAACCTTGGGTAATAAAAAGCATCTAAATCATAGCAGAGCAAATACTTATTTCAGAGAGCATAGATTTCCATCTCCTCAGAGCAATTAACAAAGCTTTTTCCCATATGGCTCAATTTAACCATATTTATCCCAATGTATGTGTTTCTCCTTCTAGATGCTCACCCAATTTTGTTTTCTTCTCTTTATTTTCATATAAATTAGTTCATACTACACTTAAAATGACACTAGATTGAATCACAATTCTTTGGCATTTTTTATCCACTCACACTTAATATATTTTCTGATGCCCAGTAACTGTTCAATAAATGTTGGATGGAAGAAAACATGCATGAATGATTGTCTTTATTTTGGGTTACTGCTCTTGAAATAACATTTCCTTAGCAACAAATAGTACAAAAGTATAGATGAAAACAATGTGTTTGTAGAAATGCCTTTGGTCATGAAAAGGAATTATATAATATGTGTGTGTGTGTGTGTGTGTGTGTGTGTGTGTATGCCCATGCTACAGTTCATGACTAGTTCTATTACCAACTATTCATTTATTACCACAATTTAACCTGGTTATCACATACAGCAGAAGGCGTCATTGAACAAAAATGAAAGTGTGGCTCTAAATGTGCCAGGGGTGTTTAAATGGATTATAATGTGATATTGGCCCAGAGGCTCAAGCTAAAAATTACTCAATGGCCGGTTAGCTGATCTGAAAGGAGAGTACAATGGAAATTTTAAACAATTCACTGATAATCACCCAGGAGGGATTTGGGAAGTATGCTTTTAAAGATAACATTCACAAAAAAAATATTTAAAATTAATGCTTGAAAACCTTCAGCCAAATTTGTTTTAATCTCTATAATATGCAGAGTATTACAGTTTTCTTTTTTTACTGTTAGATTTTGCATTAGTCTTTCATGTTCATTTAAAGTATTGAAATGGAATGGAAATTTATACAGTCACTTTTGGAAGAATAATTTCAAGACATTAACCTGGCCAAAAATGACTACATTCAGCCAATGAATATACTGTTTGACGTTATGATTCAGTAAAATCATTGCCCAAGAAGCTATGCTCCATTAAAAAATATCTTTTCTTCTCATCTCCACAGCAATCTGATTTTTAAATTAATGGAGATATTAACAATAAGAGTTTCAACCCTCTTCGAAACAAAACTATCAACAAAAACTTTTGCACACAAACAACTATGTTGGCCTATTAAAATAGAGGAATTTAAAATCAAAAGTATTGTTGTAAAAAGCATAATGGGCAACTGTGCCGATAAAATCAACACATCCTGTCCATGAATCAAGAACTTGCTGATAAAATGTTACTTTTTAATCATATGAGTTAACTCAGGTGTGTTTATTCTATTAACTTTACATTTTGAAAATGACAGTTCAGTTTTACTAAGTACATTTCTTCTGGTTTCACAATGTATTCCACAGAAATATGCATATACATTTTCTCTGGAATATCTGAATGGTAAAATTTCATTTCATTTCTTTCTTCAGTAATTTAAGGATGTTATTACTCAATACTTAAGAGAATAATGAATTCTGTCTTTATTTTGCAGGTGTTAGTTCCTTTTATTTTTTCAAATAATGGGGAATGACAGATCACAGCACTGAATATTCCTTTCTCTGATGCATGTATCATATATGTGCTCTACACTTTTAAATACTAATAGATTTAGCTATGGATATTTTACATCAGTTATTTAAACAGTCAATCTAAACACTTAATTATTATTTATAACAGCCAATGTGTCACCTCTGCCATATTACAGTTCCTGATCTACCACTCGAAGCTGAATCATCCTCCTTTGTTCCAACTGCTCCTAGTGCATACCTCTATCAGCATCCATAACACTTCAAATCCAATCTGTTCCTTCATCTGCCTCCCACAAATTTATTTGTTGTGCTGTTAAGTTTCCAGAAAAATGTGTGAGAAATAACTAATTCTCTCAATATTTGAAAAGGATTGGTCATTGTGACGGTGATTTTATGTATCTGTTTTGAGTCTGGTTTCTGAGTATGTCATGTATTTAGATAAGATGGGCATTTGAATCTGTGAACTTGGTAAAGTATATTACTCTCCTCAATCTGATTTGGATTGATTGAAGCCAAATTAATTGATAACCTAAATCTATCAATCCAATAAATTGATAGTCTGAGTAAGAGAAAAGGTGGAGGAAGGTAAGATTTCCTGTTTTTCCTATCTCAATGCTTGAACTTTGACAAATCTTGTCCTGCCCTCAAGCCCTCAAGACCTGGTGGTCAGGTCTTCAGATGTTGACTGAATTATACTACTGACTTTCCTGGATCTCCAGCTCTTAGAAGGCAGATCATATGACTTCTCAAAGTTCCTAATATTCTGAGTCAATTACTTACAATAAATCTATGTATCTATCATCTATCTATCTATCTAATCTATCTCCTATTGGTTTTATTTCTTTGAATAACATTGACTATAACTAATTATTCATTGTATAACTTTATAAATTTATTTGACATTTATCTTAAATACAATTGTAAGAGTTATGCCTATAATAATTTCATTTGTGGGAGTAGGTAGCAAGTTACTTCTGAAAAAGACAAATTAAGCAATGTGTTAAACCACAAATTTGGAAAATTTTTGGCTCAAAGGGTAAAGAAATTAATTGCTTTTATTTCAATTATATAGAAATTATCTTTCCAATTAATAGATTAAAGACATTCCTTTATCATATCATAACTTTCTAAGAGGAAGTATAAATAAAACTTAAAGAAAACAAAATATCTCAATATGATAAAGCTGTTACTATTAATATATATTCACTATATGGTTATTCTAAACAAAGAATCAACAGCTTTCATCATTGCCTTACATAACTGGGCCATACAATTATTTTTTAATAACCAAAAATTTTTTTGAAGTTCTTACTAGATATTCAATAAATTTTTAATTAGTTGTTACAAATTCACATATCAAAGTGAACTGAAAATGGTAGTCTTATAATATGATCAGCAGAATAACCTTGCCTTCCCTAAACATGTCTTTGTGTCAATTTCAAGATATATAAATATGTGACATGGCAAGTGGAACTTTAGAGATAAAATATAGGTTTATGATCTTAATGGAGAGGGAGATATTATCTGCGATTAAACAAGGGGCACTCAAAATAATAGCATGAACTCTTAAAAGTGGAAGAGGAAGGAAAGTAAATCAACTAGAGAAATGTTATGGTAGAAAAATAGCAAGAGATTAGGAATAGATTCTCTCCTTGAGCTTACAGAAAGAGACACAGATTTAATTCATATTATACAAACTATAAGAAAACAAATGATTGTTTTAACCACTTAAATTTGTGGAAATTTGTAATGGAAGCAAAAGAAAACTATTTCAGGTGGCCTAGAGAGAGAGAATAGCTGGTTCTCATTCTCTTACTGTGAATGAGGACATTACAGATATTGTTGCATTTAATTATAACATTAATAATCTTTATTTGTATAGATAAGACAATGGAGGCTACATAACTATTCAAAATTAGCCAGCTAAGTGGTAGATTCTTGATTATTCAAACAGCCTAACTCTGGGCCATTTTTAAATAGCATACTACTCTGTTTCTCAACAGGAATTATGTGAAGAAAGTATATTGAGTTAATGATAAAATTATATCAAGAATTATAATCTGTAACAATATAGATGTTCAAAGGATCAAGACTTTTCAACTGTAATTTGTTTACCTTATGGAAATAACCTTAGAAATTGATTTTTTTTATCGTATAAGATCTAACCTTTAACAATTTTTAAGTTATACAGAGTATCATTATCTATGGACATAATGTTATTCAGCAGATTTCTAGAACCTGATCTTCCATAACTGAAATTATACCCATTAAACAGGAATTCCCCATTACCCCTTCTCCTAGCTCCAGGGAAAAAAAGCATTCTATACTGTATTCCTATTAGGTTGACTATTTCAGATATTCCATATGAGTGAAAACATACAACATTTATCTTTCTGCAGTTTACTTATTTCGCTTAATATAATGCTCTCCAGGTTCACACATATCGTAAAAATATGACAGGATTTTCTTATTTTTATGGTTGTATATACATATATTTATCCATTCATCTGCCTATGTACCTTTGTGTATATTCCATATCTTGGCCATGGTAACTAAAGCTGCAATCGATACAGGAGTGTCAATATATCTTTGTAATATAAACTTTGAATAACTATCCACAAGTGGGATTTCTGGGTTCTGTTTTTTGAGAAACATCTAGACTATTTTTTCATAGCAGCTTTACCATTTTACACTCCTATTAATAGTATTCAACAGTTCAAGTTCTCCATATTCTTGCCAGTACTCCTTATTTTCTGTTTCTATTCTTGTTTTAATTTTAACAGTCACCCTAACAAATAAAATATGATAATTGTGACTCTGATTTCCATTTCCCCTATTGGTCCTTTGTATGTCTTCTCTGGAAAAATGACAAGTCAGCTCCTTTGCCCATTTTTATTAAATGAGTGTTTTGGAGGAATTTATTTTTTTCTTACTGGGTTGTAAGGCTTTTAAAATATTGTTTCCTTTGACAAGAAGTCAGACAAAGAACTTGGTTACTCACACATAGGAAGAAAAAAAATCAAGGAATGCCTGCAATCCATGATGAAACAGTCTTCCCAGCCTCAAAAAAAAAGATGCTACAGCAGATAATCTCACATATGCCCCACTTGACACCACATAGGTGGGGCCATAAACATATTCCACAATGGGATTTATAATTTCAGCACCACTGGATGCATTGAACACAAGTGTTGGAAGACATCCTGTTCTAGGAGGAACAAGCCCAGAGCCTGGGTTATTCTGGACAGTTACTTCTTATCTTTGCATGGCATTTTCTAGACATTCTACATGGAGTTAACCTGAGAAGTACAGAAAAGAGAGAGAACACCAAAGTTTCAGCAAAGATCACCTGTCCTTCAATGTTAATGAATTTCTTGGTGTATACTTGTTCACTGTTGTCATATGATTTTTATTTTTGTGGCATCCATTGTAAAGTCATCACTTTCATTTTGATTTATTTGAGTATTCTCTCTTTTTTCCTAAGGTAGTCTAGTTAAGGCGTTACCATATTTATCTTTACAAAAATTCTCTTAGTGTCATTGATTTTTTTTTAAATTCCCTATTTTTACACTAATATTTATGGATTCTTGGTTAAATTGGGGCTTACTTTGTTTTTCCTTTTCTAGCTCTTTGAGATGTAATTATGTGATTTATTTGAAATTTTTCTTCTTTTTAATTTTTTTAGATTTTGGTAGACTTGTATTTTATTTATTTATATGTGGTGCTGAGAATCGACCCAGTGCCTCACACATGTTAGACAAGCACTCTACCACTGAGCTACAACCCCAGCCCTTGCTCTTTTTATTTATTTTTTGGTACCAGGGGTTGAACTCAGGAGGACTGTACCACTGAGCCACATCCCCAGCCCATATTTTGTATTTTATTTAGAGACACATGGTCTCACTGGGTTGCTTAGTGCCTTGCTAAGTTGCTGAGGCTGGTTTTGAACTCATGATCCTCCTGCCTCAGCCTCCCGAGTCACTGGGATTACAGTGGATACACAGTGCCCCTCAGCCCTTCTTCTTTTTAATGTAGTTATTTATTGAGGTAATCTTCCTCTTAGTAATGCTTTTGTCCATCCAATATGTGTTAGTGTATTATGCTTATATATTTGTGTGTTTTAAAATATTTAATAATCTCCCCTTTGATTTCTTTTTCACTTTGGTTTTTTAAGGAATGTGTTGTTCAATTTTCACCTACCTGTGAATTTTCCAGTTTTCCTTCTGATATTGCTTTCTAGTTTTATTCAGTTAGGTCAGAAAACATACTTTGAATGATTTTAATCTTCTTAAGAAATCCTTTCTGATGTAACAAATGATCTGTCCTGAAGAATGTTTCCATTGTGCTTGAGAAGAATGTAGATTTTACTGCTGTTGGGTCAGATGTTCTGCATGGACCTTTAGGTCCATTTGATCTATAGTGTTAAAGTCTACTGGTTCTTTAATGATTTTCTCTTTGAATGTTCCATAAATTATTGAGTGTGGGGTACTAAGGTCTCTTTCTATTATAGGAATCCTATTATTTTTTAGATATGCCAATAGTTGCCATACAAAATTATGTCCTCTGATGTTGGGTACATATATGGTTGTAATAGTTATATACTAAGGATGAATTTACTCTCTTATTATTATTATTTTTTATCTCTGATGGCAGTTTTTGAATTAATGCCTGTCTTTTCTATGTATTAGATACTTCTGGTTTTTTTATCTTTGATTGATTTTTTTTATTGATTGTTCAGAACATTACAGAGCTCATGATATATCATCTTTCATACATTTGACTCAATTGGGTTTTGAACTCCCCAAATACATAATGCAGACTCACTTCTGTTACATACTCATATTTTTACATAATGGCATATTAGTGACTGTTGTATTCTGCTACCTTTCCTATCCCCTACTATCCCCCCTCCCCTCCCCTCCCCTCCCATCTTCCCTCTCTACCTCCTTTGCTGTTGTTCAATTCTCTCCCCTTTTTCCCCCCTCCCCCTTGCCCCTCATAACCTCTTATAATTTTGTGTATCACTGAAGGTCTCCTACCATTTCCATATGTTTTCCCTTCTCTCTTCCTTTCTCTCCCCCCATTCGTCTTAGTTTACTGTTAGTCTTTTCCTCATGTTCTTCCTTCCTTTTCTATTCTTAGTGGCTCTCTTTATATCAAAGAAGACATTTGACATTTGTTTTTTAGGGCTTGGCTAGCTTCACTTAGCATAATCTGCTCTAATGCCATCCATTTTCCTGCAAATTCTATGATTTTGTCGTTTCTTAGTACTCCATTGTGTATAGCTGCCACAATTTTTTTATCCACTCATCTATTGAAGGGCATCTAGGTTGGTTCCACAGTCTAGCTATTGTGAATTGTGCTGCTATAATCATTGATGTGGCCGTATCCCTATAGTGCGCTCTTTTAAGGTCCTCAGGGAATAGTCCGAGAAGGGTCAAATGGTGGATCCATTCCCAGCTTTCCCAGGAATCTCCATACTGCTTTCCAAATTGGCCTCACCATTTTGCAACCACGCCTCTCCCTGCTTGCTAATTAATCTTCTGGTTTTAATTATCATTTGCGTGTAACATCTCTTTCCATGCTTTTTCTTTCAATCCATGGATGTTCTTAGAGTTAAAGTGATTATCCTATAGATTGCATATAATCTTATCTTTTTTTTTCATTTGACCACTCTGTATGTTTTGGTTGGGAAGGTAAACACATTTATATACAAAATGATAATTTATAGGGATTATTGTTATTTTCTTAATTATTTTCTATCTTTTAGCTCTGTGCCTTTTTTTTCCTCTCTGGTTGTCTTTCTTTGTGCTTCTATATTTTCCTTGTACTGATATGTTTGGGTTTCTTTCTCTTTTCATTTTGTTTCAATTACAGGTATTTTCATTGTGATTACCAGAGGTCTTACATAAAATACAGTTTTAGTTGCCTATCTAAGCTGATAACAACTTCAGTCAAATTCAAAAAATAACTCTAAATTCTCCACCCTTCACAATTTATATATTGATATCCAAATTCATATATCTGTATTTGGATTATCCATT
This sequence comes from Ictidomys tridecemlineatus, assembly GCF_052094955.1. Lineage (NCBI taxonomy): Eukaryota > Metazoa > Chordata > Mammalia > Rodentia > Sciuridae > Ictidomys > Ictidomys tridecemlineatus. The sequence goes on from NC_135493.1 coordinate 24,550,628, forward strand.
AACATATTTTACATTTACAATATTTTAAAAATTTTATCTTGTAACTATTCTGCTATAATTGAGATGATTTGGGCTGAGATTGTGGCTCAGTTGTAGAGTATTTGCCTAGAATGTGTGAGGCACTGGGTTTTATCCTCAGCACCATATACAAATAAATAAATAAAATAAAGGTATTTTGTCCATCTACAACTAAATTTTTTTAAAAAAATTGAGATGATTTACTCATCACCAATTCAATATTATATTATTCTATATTTTGCATACATTTGCCTTTACAGAAAGTTGTATATTTAATATGGCTTGATACTACTCCTTAGTATTTTTTTGTTTCAACTCAAATCACTTGTATTAACATTTCTTGTAAATCATGTCTGGTGGTAAAATACTTAGTTCCACTTATCTGAAAAACTACTTCTCCTTCATTTTTGAAATATAGTTTAACCTGATATAGTATTCTTGGTTGGCAGTTTTATTTTTCTCCCACCACTTTGAATATATCGTTCCATTTACTTCTGGCCTTTAAGTTTCTGTCTGAAAAATCCAACAATAATCTTCTGGGGGTTTATATGTATTTGGCCAGTTTTTATTTTCCCTCTTACTGTTTTCATAATTCTCCCCTTGCCTTTGATTTGACTTTGAACAATTTATTATAACATGTGTCAGTGTAGATTTCTGTGGATTTATCTTATTTGGTCTCTTGTATTTGGATTTTGAGATTTGGGAATAAATGTTCTGTCTTTTTCTCTTTCTATTATACTTTTGAAATTTCCACAATGAGCACATATGTCTGGTGCATAAAGCTTTATACTTTTTTTCTTATTTTATTTTATTCCTTGGTTATTTTCACTGGATAATTCTGGATGACCTCTTTTTAAATATATTTTTAGCTGTAGATGGACACAATACCTTTATTTATTTTTCTGTGGTGCTGAGGATTGAACCTAGTACCTCACATGTACTAGGCAAGTGCTCTACCACTGAGCTACAGCCCCAGCCCCTGGATGACTTCTTTTTGAGTTCATTAATCCTTTCTTGTCCTTGATCAAGTCTCCTGTGGAATGTTTCTAGTAAATTTTAAAGTTAACTTATTGTATTATTTATTCTCAAGATTTCTGTTTTTTATATATTTTTGTTAATATTTTCATTTTGTTCATTCATTTTTCTTCTGACATCATTGAGCATCTTTATATTAATTTTTAACTCTCCATTAGATAAATTATATAATCACCATGAGGGGCAATTTCAGGAGGTTTATTTGTTCCTTTGGGTCATATAACTCTTTCTCAATTTTCTTTGATTTGTTTGGTGCCATCTGCATATTTGAGAGAACAGCTATCTATTAAAATCTACATGGAGCAGGCATCGTGATGCATGCCTGTAATCCCAGTGGCTTAGGTGGCTGAGACAGGAGGATCATGACTTCAAAGCCAGCCTCAGCAACTTAGCAAGGCCCTAAGCAACTTATTAAGACTCTGTCTCTAAATAAAATTTAAATAGTCTGGGGATGTGGTTCAGTGGTTAATCACCCCTGAGTTCAATCACTGTTACAAAAAAAAAAAAAATCTACATGTTCTGGGAGAGGACCATCACCAACTATCTTGGTCAAAGATTTAGGTTATCCTGTCAAACTTTCATACTGGTTCAACTTCATTTGGCAGAATATTGCCTAAGAACAATAATGTGACACTACTGAACATACTAGTTTCTCATGGATGATTCAGCCTGAAATGTCATCTAGTATAAATTTACCTGATCTATAGAGTAGGGTAATAATCCAATGTCTCCCTATTATGATTGCAGTGATGGTTAATGAAATAGTGTTATATATAATATCCTTAATATAATTTGGGGTTCCCAGTCCAGAGGCCCCAATGTACTAGGCTTACCATTCCTGGCCTGCTGATCTTCTGTCACATCTCACTCAGGCTTTCTTTAGATAAGTGCTGCTCCAGAGAGAAGCTTGAGAAATTGTGGAGTATAAAGATGAAGGTGAAAAGTAAGAGGATGGCAGGAATCTAATTAATCATCAGCATACAATAATTCCTTCTGATCCCCCATCATTTTTAACTCCCCCAGGTGGTTTTGTATGCTTTTTAATAGCTTCTTCAATTTTATTCCTACTAACTTCTACATCTAATACTTACCTTTTGGGCTCTGAGTGACCAATTGTTTTTACCCACTTATAATGGATAAGCTATATCTGTCTCCCTTTCTTGACTTCTGTGTGAATTCCAAATGAGATGTTAATTTCCTTTCCAAATCTCATTCTATTAATATATAAGTAAATCATTTCATTATGTATGAGTCATATTTAAGGTAAATAAAAATTCACTTTCAGTGAAAATTTTGTGTTTATTAAAAAATCTCTTAGTTCATTAGATGAACTATATGTCTTATTCAAAACACTGAAAATTGTAATAATCATACGTGATTTGAAAGTTATTCTAAAAAGATTTGCTTTCATTTGCCTAGAATTCTAAAAACAGTTTACACATCAACAGCTTAAAATATTTTTTTTAAGATGGCAATATTTTTACAAGTTTACTTATTTATTTTTATGTGGTGCTGAGGATTGCATCTGCATCCAGTGCCTCACATATTCTAGGCAAACATTCTACCATTGAGCTTAAAATGTTTTTTAGAATCATATATTATAGAAAGCAGAAATACTTAAATATGAATATTTATTTATAATGAATAACTTTATTTGATTTTTTAAATAAATATGTTATAAAGAAACTAAACAAACGCACAACAGATATTTTTTGTGGCCTGAACTCAACATAAAGATTTTATTCTGTTTTCCATTGTAGAGCACTGTATGACGTTAAACAAAAAAATTTAAGTCAGAATAATAGATATCGATCAGTGTGTAAAAATATAAATACAAATAGTATGAATTTCCAGTGTTTAATATTTTGTTCTTCACTACTATTCCAACATAAATTGATTTTTACTTACACCATGCCTCTGTTAAGTCAATATGATCATTTGAAAAATGAGAATATTGGTTATATCAGCCTAAGACCAGGCAACTTGATTAGTTATCCAAATTTTCTCTCATATCCTTCAAGAATATTTAATTAACTGAATACATTGTTATTATGTAGAAATAGCTCAAAATATGGACTATGGATAGATATAATTATTTTATCTAAACATTTTGACTATTTGTTTCTAGTCATGGTAGAAGAATGAAGTATTAAAGTGGACAGTGTTTCATCTGGAGATGGGAACACCTTTTTCACTAAGTGTGTTATATGAGTCAATTTTTTATTCCATGAATTATGTTAAGAATCTGATGTGTTAATTTTGAATTGTAAAAGATGAGGAACATAATAATCATAAGTACCCATTTCATGTAATTTTTGGAAGCAAATAATAAATGACATGAAGTTAAACTCAGTATACTTATTGCACATGTTTTAAAAAGCAATATATATGTATATATATGTATGAATATATATTGAGAATAATCTATGTCCTTTAAGAAAAAATAGTTACACAAAATCTAAGATGTATAGACTGAATAAACTCCATATTTGATTTATATTTCATTAAGTTTGTTGGCCTTATAAAGTGATGGCATTACAATACCTGAATGATTATATCTTTAAAATGAGTTGCATATTATTGAAAAGGATTCAACAAACTAAGTTTAGATCCAGAAGAAGCATTTTCATTTAATGAACTAGGCCAGCATTTCTTAAAGCATAGTGCCTAGATCACTAATTTCACGGGATGCTAATAGGCATTACATGGAAAAAATATAGTTCTTGGGTTATCTTCTGTTTTAAACAGGTTTTATTCCTGCAGTATTGCATAAAGCTTTAGTATGGTGATGTTCATTGTGAATTTCTAAGAATTTTATATACCATGCAACATTTCTCAAATGTATTTGACTACAGGAGCCTTTGTTTCACCGAGCAGTTTTTTTAGTAAGTGGCCCATGAATCACTCTTCTTGGAATGCTTGCTTCTGCATAGTTGAAAGAGAAGCTAAAAGTGAAATAGGAGAAATAGAAGAGAGTGGAAAGATAAAATTAAATAACATCCTACAAGCACCTTAGGGATAACCTGATGCCTAGCACAGTGCTTAATAGTTAAAATATATATTTTTAAATATTTGTGAATTGAACAGAAAGGCAAATACATGACTATAATACTATAATCACTCTTCTTTACAAATTAGAGAAATGAATTTAAGAAATCAATGTCCAGTGTTACAGGTAAAAAGCACTGTTTTATAGATAGGCACACCTAAACCTAATTCTACAACTAGGTTCCTCAGAACCCAATTGATCAACTTTCTTAATTTCTTAACTGCAAATAAAAGTATCTAAATTTCCTTTTGCCATTACAATTAAATTTACTATTGAACTTTAAAGTTTCTTATCACAGAGTAGGTTTTCTTCAAATGATGGTTTTCTTCCATCCAAAGAAAATTGAACTTTGATTCCAAATTATCAAGGAGGAAAACATTTCAGATATAAGAACCACAGAAAATCGGATTCTAATCTCTATTCATGTATGTGCCAGCTGTGCAGCTTTGTGTAGTCCTTAATTTCTCTTTATTTTGGTTCTATTTACATAAAATGAAAATAAAATTACCAAACTTAAAGTATGGCTGGGATGATGAAAATAAAAAGTGTTTAGCAATGACCTGGCATAGAGTAGGCCCTCATAATTAACAGTAATTATTCCTGATTTCTGAGATTTTTGAATGAAAAAAAACTGTTTAATAAGCATCAAACACATTGCAAAATTTTTGAGAATATTTTAGTTCCTGATTTTAGACAAGTTTTCAACTCATAGACTCTATTCAAAGGGGAAAATGTTATTACTACATAAGCAAAGAGATAATTATTTTGTAGACCATGTAGAAAATTCTTGACACTCAGAATGTAGTCAATTTAGAATCCGTTTATCTTTTTTACTAGCCTAAATAGCAATAAGTCATTCAGGAAATATGGTAGTAATAATTAAATCATCTGGAACCAGAGATGATGATGGTCGGGTAATAGATGAGCAAGGAAAAGTAATGATGATTATAGTTATACCTCAACTTTGTTAGATTACATTTTTTTTTACTTTACTTCTTTTGTTTCTGAACTTTCATAATTTTAAAATGGCTTATTGTTTTCTTCTCCTTTAATGACAGTCCTGTAAGATAAAATCACATTCCCTTCAGCACATAGGCACAAACATTCACAGGAACAAACACACACACATATAAACACACACATTCTTTTACTACAACATAATAGCCAAATACATTTTATTTAGTATCTTCCAGGTTAAAAAATAATCTTTGAAAGGCTGACACTTTCTTACTTACCCTATTGACTGCAAGGCAAATTCTCTCACTTGAGTTATAAAGCCCAGGAAATAGAGGTTTATAATGGCAAAGATGACAGCCTTTTAACTAGAATGGCATGAGCACACCACTATAATTTTACTTTTTGTCTAATTCTGACAAGAGCCTCCATAGATCACGGTTAATGGCACTCTGGGGTTTCAACATTTCCAAAAAGGGCCATATAATTCAGTGAGCATCTAGTGAGTATCCAGTACACATGTCAGAAAAAGAGGAAAGGAAGGGGTTGGCATTTTCCTCAAATGCCACCAGTCTGAGCTGTACTGAGAACATGATGGAAACATTGAGAAGAAAACAATGGCCACTGGCACAGAATTCTTTAGAGTTTTTTTTTTTCTGTCAGTTTTTTCAGTTTAGCTGCTACATCTGTTAAGGCTTTATTAATTTATTTGGATTTTTCCTTTTAATCTCTTTAATATTTTGGTTACACTTGTGTGTTTTCCTCAGTGCAGGAGACAATGGGCTTTAGATGTTAAATGAAATTTTTGACTGTTGGTACACAAGGTGCTAGGTTCATTAGCATCAATCTTCCAAACTGTCTTTATTTCACCCACTTAGTGTTCTTATCATTTTCCAAGAGATGTTAGAATAAAACATATTATGAAGGAACTAAATAATTATACCCCCTTATTTCCCAAACAAACAAAAAAAAACACTTCAAATAACTTTGTAAATTTAGGTGACCATTTGTCTCCCACAAAAGATGGCAAAGTTTTGTTGGTGAGAGTTCTGAAAACTGTATGCTGAAGAAATTGAGTTTATTGGTATATGAATAATTCCTTATTTCATATTTCTCCTCAAAAAATACTCAAAGCATGAATATTTTAGAGTTATTTAAATTCACTAAGAAATGGTTTTTAGACTTCTGTTAGTAGTTTGTAAAGTGTAATAAAATTTTTAGAAAATATTTCTTTATTATTCACTTTGTATCATTATAATGAAATAACCTGACATATGCTACCTATAAAATAAAGAGAAGTTTATTTAGCTCATTCTTTCAGACTTTCAAAATCCAAGTTTGGGTACCTACATTGGTTTGACTTTTACTGAGGACTGCATCTTATCACAGCAGGAGTTTATGAAGAAGCAAATGGTCAAGTATAGATTCAGAGTGGAGAGGAAAAGAGCAAAAGAGTAGGTGGGACCTACTCTTTTTTGGAGAACTCAAAAATTACAAGAGAACTACCAGGAAGTTCTACAAAAAGTATCTTATGCCCCCAACAACCTAAGGACCTTCCACTAAGCCTCACCTTCTAAAGTTTTCACCACTTCTCAATAGCACCACCGTGGGGGGGGGGGTCCAAACCATTAACATGGAAATTTGGGGAATACTCAACAGCCAAACCCTAGCAATTTCCTTTAACAACGTTAACACATTATTCAAGGATTTGAAGTGCTACTATAAGTTTTGATAGGAAAAAAGTATAATGATTTTGAGAGTATGGGGATATTGAAATACTAATGAAGTTCTATTCCCTAATCTGGATAGTACTTACATGGGTGGATTCACTTTCAATCAGTAATTCAGTCACATATGCATATTTTAGGTGTTTTGTGAGTATAATATGTAAAAAGTGTGAATAAAATTGAACTGTAAAAATTGCAATAAAAATTTGGTCTATGCATTGTTTGAGAGGAAATTTTAAAGCCCACAGCCAAAAAAAAATTGTTAACACAAGAGAAACTTTACTTTCTACACATTGATACAGGTTACTTTAATTTTAATTGAAATTTCACTGTTACAAGAAGAATAAGAAACATTTCTTTCCTGATAGATTGTTGTTCATGTCTCTTTATAAGTTTGTTATGTTGGAATTCTATAGTTTATGTCATGAATTATGTAAGTTTCTCAAGTACATGTTAATTAATGGCAAGAGTGATGTCAGCAAGATGGTGGAGTAGGTTATCATCGTTCCACAAAATAACAATAATTATTCAGCTATCTGGGAGCAAAAATAGCTCTGGAGAGCTCAGGGGCCAATTTAGGAAGCTGCAACAACACACTAGAGCAAAAGCTGAAGAATAATTGCACACAAAGGATAGGAAGGACAGTTTCATTTTGCATACATTATCTCATCTCCTAGCTTAGGAAGAGGGAATATCCCAGTTTTATGAGATCCCATAAGTAAATGAGAGAAGCTTGGATAACTGGCCTCCCTATACTTTTGGGGAAGCCACTCAACATAGCTGGAATTCAACAGAAACAGGGAACAAAGGCAGGGAGTATCAGGATCAGCAATGTGGCAGGAACCTCAACAAACCCCAGTGAAATCCTCTGCAGAGAATTTCAACAACCTTCGTTGCTGACAAACCTCAACATCCCTGTGAATCCCTGAAGCTTTCAGCACTGAAGAACCCCATAGTGTTCATCATGGTAGATCCCAATTTCTGCTCTGCATAAGTCCACAGCATCTTTTGTTGCTGGGAATACAAACAGACAACATAACCACAAAAACTCTTGAAGCTTTTCTCTGGTCCCTAGCATTAGCTTTAGCTTTCAATGTTGCATGCATGCCTATATCTGATCTTGCAGCTCTGTGCATGCATGAAGCCAAGCCTGATTCTTCTGCCAAGACCTCACAACCATAAGGGCACACAAAACTGGATCCTGAAGCCACATGCAAGTACAGTGGCAGCTGCAGTCATTTATAACTCTTATTGTTAACCCCCCTTGGCACATTTGCACATGTGCAAACCACCAGTCTTATCCCCCATAGCAGTGCAACAACATATAGCCACCCCCAACTCACACTACAGGTGCCAATGAGCAGCTGGCCCCTATAACTGCACACATGCACATCATCAGTTCTGGTGCTTGCAGCTGTATGAAACCATGTCGTCAATCTCCATCATCATGCCTGAAACTTGTCAGACCTGATTTCTGTAGCAAGGGATGTAACTGTAGCTGGACAAAGCAGCTGTGGATATATACTTTTGACTCTAGCCCATATCACTGTAGTCAGAGCAAAAGCACCATTGAAAACCCCAAAACCTTTCACACCTACTCCATTAACCACATCATGGCCCTCACTGACAAGGACCATTCAGCTGCCATTATCACAGACCCTGGAAGCTTGATCAATAAAACAACACACCTACCTGAGTCCAGAGCTGTTACACTCTCTTGCAGTTACTACTTATTACCACGAGGTGCCACAGTGTGATCCTTTAAGTGAAAGGTCTTACCAAAGCAAGTCCATAAAGTGTCAAATTGGTAACTGCTTCTTTAAAAGTGCAGACAATTGTGCAAGGCTATAAGGATCAAGAAAAATGAAGGAACCATGAAACCACAAGAGGAATACAGTAAACTTCCAATAACTAACACTAAGGCAATGAATCTGTGAATTACTTGGCAAACAATTCCAATTAATTTCTATAAAAAGTGCAGCAAGCTTCAAGAAAGCACAGATAAGTACATTTGCAAATCATGAAACTGTTGTAAGAACAAAAGAAATTTTAAAAAGAATCAAACAGAATTTCAGAGTTGAGATCATAATGACTATAGTAATAAATACAATAGAACATTTTAATAAGTTCAAATAAATGAAAGAATTATCAAACTCAAAAATAATTTACTAAAAAATCAGATAATTGGAAAAAATGAAAAGTAATGAAGAAGCTAAGAGAATATGAGGCACCATCAAAAGAACAAATATTTGTATTATGAAATCCTCAAGGAAAAGAGAGAGAGAGAGAGAAAAGTAGCTTTGTAAAAGAAATAATGGCTGGAAATTTACCAAATATGGCAAGATATATGGACATCCAGATGCAAAAACCACAAAAGTACCCAAATAGTGTCAACTAAAGCATTCTTCACCATGACACAGTATAATTAAAATATCAAAAATCAAAGACAAAAAAAGAATATGAAAACAACAGAAAAATATATATTATTTATAAAAAAAATCTACAAAACTACCAGGAGATCCCTCAGCAGAAACATTGCAGGCCAGGAGAAAGTAGAATAATATATTCAAAATTCTGAAAGAGAATAACTGCCAAACAAGAATACTTTACCAGGTAAAGCTGTCTTTTGGAAAGGAGGGAGCTACAAAGATTTTCCCATCAAAAAAGAAGCTGAGAAATCATATCACCACTGTGTCTGCCTAACAAGAAATGCTAAGTAGTGTTCTTCACATTGAAAAGAAAGGGTTTTAATAAGTTACATGAAAAACATGAAAATATAAACCTGACAGATGAATGTAAATATGTAGTCAAACTCAGTATACACTAATATTGTAATAGTGGTGTGTCAATCAAGTCTTACAAAATACAAATCACCAAAATCTTATTAAATATCTTTTTTGAAAATAGAAATTAATGACAGAGAGATAACTGGAAAATTCACAAAAATGTGAAAATTAAGAATCTCCTGAATAATCACTCACTTCAATAAAAAAAGAATAGAGAATATTTTGAGACAGATGAAAATGGAAGCACAGCAATACCAATGCTTATAGGATGCAACCAAACATTATTAAAAGAAAAGTGTATGGTAATGAATAGTTACATGAATAAAAAGGAAAGATATCAATAAAACAATCTAAGTTTATAACTTAAGGAACCAGAAAAATAAGAAAACTAAATACAAGTAGAACATGAGGAAGGAAATAACAAAGATCAAGTCAGAAATAAATGACAGAAACTAGAAAAATAATTGAAAAGATCAATGAAAGTAAAAGTTGGGCTTTTTTTAAAGAGACTAGAAAATTTTCAATGAATTAACCAGGAGATATGAGATAATAATCAAGTAAATTAAATCAGAAATAAAAAGAAGACATTGCAATTAACATCTCTAAATACAAAAGATTATAAGAGACTACCTGAATATATGCCCCAAACTGGATATCTTAGAATAAATAAATAAATTTTTAGAAAAGCATGCAACTATCAAGAAGGAACTATGAAAAAATTTTAAAAATTGAAGCATATCAATAACAAGGAAGAAGTTGAATAAAAAATCTAAAGTATCTCAACAAAATAAACATCAAGAGAAGCCTCACTGGTGAATTCTATTATACACTTAAAGAATTAATGCAAACATTTTTTTCATTCACTTTCAAAACATTGAAGAAGTATATTCCCAAAATATTTTTTAAGACTTTAATTACCCTTATAAAAAAGGCAGACAAGGACACTACAAGAAAACAAAATTATATGAAAATACCCTGTGTGAACACAGATGCAAAATACCAGCAAATCAAAGTTAATAACATATTCAAAATATATTATACCATAATCAAGTGATATTTATTCCTGAGTTACAAATAGATGGTATTCAAATATGCAAAAAAACAATAAGATACAAGACATTAACATAATGAAAGATAAAATCATATAATCATCTTACAAGATGCATAAAAAGCAGATGATAAAATTCAACATCTTTTCGTGATAAAAACTCTGAACTAATTAGGTATATAAGGAATGTATATCAACATAATAAAGGTCATACATGACAAATTCATAGCTAACATCACTCCCAATTATGAGAAAGTTGAAAACATTTCCTCTAAGATCAGAAACCAAATAATTTATAATAAATAAACCATTGCAATGGGGGATGTTGATACTTTCACATACTTTCATATATGAAAGTAAAGGGGGTATGAGTAAGCTCTGTGCCTTCCTTTTAAATTTACTACAATTGCTCTAAAAACCTAAAGTCATAAAAATAATAACTTTGAATGTAAATGGACTAAATTCCCCATATAAAACTCAGAGACAGGCTGAATGGATAAAAAGACATTTCGTGTAAATGAGTAACAAAAGTAAGCAGGAATAGCTATACATATGTCAGCCAAAAAGGAATTTAAGACACGAACTGTAAAAAGAGACATTGTAAGTCACTATATAATGATCAAGGGATCAAATAAACAGGAAGATATTACATTTAAACAAGTATGTGCATCTACTACTAGAAAGAGATAGCCGATAAGACCATAACAGTGAAAAAAAAAAAAAAAACCTTACTTTCATCAACAGACATATCATACAGATAAAAAGCAACAAAGAAACATTAGAATTACATTACTCTATAGAGCAAATGGAACTAACAGACCTTATAGACATTCTATCCAACAGCTGCAGAATATACATTATTATTAGCAGCACATGAAATGTTCTCCAGGATAGATTACATATTAAGCCACTAAACATATCTTAACAGATTCGAAAAAATTAAATCATATCCTATACCTTTTCTGCCCACAAATTAAACCAGAAGTTAACAACTAAAGAAACTTTAGAAATTATTCAAATTCATGAAGATGGAGCAACACATTTTAAACAAACAATAGGCCACTGAAGAATTCCAAACTAAAATTTTAAAAATTTCTCAAAACAACTGAAAACAGAGACATGTAATAACAAAACTTATAAGATAAGGCTAAAATAGTACTACAGGGGGAGTTTATACCAATAAGTGCCTATATAAACAATAGAACATTTCAAATAAATAGTTTAATGATGCGTTCCAAGGATTTAAAATTGGAAGTATAATCCAAATCTAAAACTAACAGAAGGAAAGAAAGAACAAAGATCAAAGCAAAAATTAAAGAAATACAAATAAAATCATAAAACAACAATAATAACATAGAGTAGATTTTTAATTTTGATTATCTAATCAAAATTGACAAATTGTTCATTAGGTTAACAAAGGAATAAAGAGAGAAGACTCTAAAAGATAAATGAGAGATGAAAAATTAGACATTACAAATGATGCCACAGAAATAAAAGGAAATATTAGAGATTATTACAAGCCACTAAATGCTAACTATTTGAAAAATGTAGCAGAAATGAATACATAAAATTATTCAAAATTAAACTATGAGAATATAAAAATCCAAAGGCAAAAAATAAATAGGAAAATAAAAAGCATATGAAAAAAGAAAAGTCCAGGAATGAATGGCTTCACTTCTGAATTCTACCAACCTTTTATTTTTTTTTTTATTGGTTGTTCAAAACATTACAAAGCTCTTGACATATCATGTTTCATACATTAGATTCAAGTGGGTTATGAACTCCCATTTTTATCCCAAATACAGATTGCAGAATCACATCGGTTACACATCCACATTTTTACATAATGCCCTATTAGTAACAGTTGTATTCTGCTACCTTTCCTATCCTCTCCTATCCCCCCTCCCCTCCCCTCAACCTTTTAAAGAAGATGTAACACCAATTCTCAAATTATTCCAAATATTTAGAAGAGAGGAAAACCTTTCAACCTCATGCTATTAGACCTATATTAACCTGATGCCAAAATCAGACAAGGAAATGAACAAAAAATTTTAGATTAATATCTCTACTTAACATTGATGTAAAAATCATCAACAAAATATTAGCAAGTCAAATCCAGCTGCACATAAAAAACATTATTCACTGTGATGAAGTGGAATTTACCTTCGGGATGCAAAAATGGTTCAACATATGCAAATCAATATATACACTGTATTATATCAACAGAATGAAAGATAAAATCATATGATTACCTCAATACATTCGGATAAAACACACAGTAAAGGTCAATAATCCTTTGTGATAAAAAAAGAACAAATTAAATATAAAAGGATCATATCTTAATATAGTAAATGCTAAATGTAAAAATCCCACAGCCAACATCATGCTGAATGGGGAAAAGATTCTCTAAGATCTGAAACTATACAAGGATGTCCACTCACCTAATTTTTATCTATGTAGTATTGAAAAATTTTAGCCCCAGAACAATTAGAACAGAAAAAAAAAAACTAGGAAGGGTGGAAGACAAATTATCCTTGTTGCAGATGATATCATTCTATATATACAGAAATCTAAAGACTCCATTGAATGACTATTAGACTGATAAATGAATTCAATAATATTGTAGGATATACTATCAACACACAAAAACAGTAACATTTTTATATATAATAACCAATATACTGAAAAAAGAAACCATGAAAGCAATCTCACAACAGCTACATAAAAAAAAGAAATACCTAGAGATAAATTTAACCAAGACATTGAAAAAGGTCTACAATAAAAATTGCAAAACATTGGTGAATATTGAAGAAATTAAGAAATTCAAGACCTTCCACATTCAAAGATTAATGCTGCTAAAATTTCTAAGCTACATCAAAATTTACATTTTCAATGTAATCTCTATTAAAATGCCAATTATATTCTTTTAGGAATAGAAAAATAATCATAAAATTTATATAAAAGCACAGAAGACCCTAAGTAGACAAAGCAAACTTTAACAAAAAACAAAGCAGGAAATATCTCAATACTTGATTTCAATACATGTTAAAGAGCCATCATAAAACAACATGGTATTACTGGTATAAAAATAGACACACCCATCAAAATCTGTGAGGTGAATAGACAGCCTATATATTGGGAGCAAATATTTACCCCTCACACATCAGATAGAGCACTAATCTCTAGGGTACATAAGGACTCAAAAAGTTAAACATCAAAATAACAAATAACCCAATCAATAAATTGGCCAAGGACCTGAACAGACATGTCTCAGAAGATGATATATAATCATTGAACAAATATATGAAAAAATATTCATCATCACTAGCAATTAGAGAAATGCAAATCAAAATTACTCTAAGATTTCAATTCATTCCAGTGAAAATGGCAGCTATTATGAATACAAGCAACATTAAATGTTGGCAAGAATGTGGGGGAAAAGGTACACTCATACACTGCTGGTGGGACTGCAAATTGATGCAGCCAGTATGGAAAGCACTATGGAGATTTCTTGGAAAATTGGGAATGGAACCACCATTTGACCTAGATATCCCACTTCTCAGTTTATACCCAAAGGACTTAAAAACAGCATACTACAGGGACACAGCCATATCAATGTTTATAGCAGCACAATTCACAGTAGCTAAACTGTGGAACCAACCTAGATGCCCTTCAGTAGATTAATGGATTAAAAGAATGTGGCATATACACACAATGGAATACTGCTCAGCAATAAAAGAGAATAAAATCATGGCATTTGCAGGTAAATGGTTGGAGTTATAGTAGATAATGCTAAGTGAAGTTAGCCAATCCCCCCCAAAAGAAGTAAATGCTGACTGTTTTCTCTGATGTAAGGAGGCTGATTCATAGTGGGGTATGGAGAGGGAGCATGGGAGGAATATACAAACTCTAGATAAGGTAGAGGGGTTGGAGGGGAAGGGAAGGGGCATGTGGTTAGAAATGATGGTGGAATGTGATGGACATCATTATCCAAGTACATGTATGAAGACACAAATTGGTGTGAATACACTTTGTATACAACCAGAGATATGAAAAAAATGTGCTCTATATGTGTAATAAGAATTGTAATGCATTCTGCTGTCATATATAAATTAAAAAATTAATTTAAAAAATATTAAAAAACGAACAGTGCAGCAATCTGTAAAATAAACCCATTCATCTACAGCCATCTTATTATCAACAAAGGCACCCAAAGCATACATTGGGCAATCTCTTTCCAATGGTGCTGGGAAAACTGGATATGAAATACATTTAACCTCAAAAACAAGAAACGAAAGTAAAAATAAACAACTAGGGTTATATCATACTAAGAAGCTTCTGCTTAACAAAGGAAAGAATAGAGTGAAGTGACAGTCTACAGAATGAAGAAAAATACTTGCAAATATTTATCTCACAAACGGTTGTTATCCAAAAGTAAGAAGGAATTCAACAAAACAACTACAACAACTACACCAAAAAGAAAAAACCACAAGTAATCCAATTAAAAACTGTGCCAATTATTTGAGTAGATAATATCAAGAGAATAAGTGGAAGTGGTCAGCAAATATATAAAACAATGCTTAATATCATTAGCCAGGAGGAAATGTGCTTTAGAACTACTATAGATGTCATCTTAGCACAGTTAGGATGGTTTCTATTTTTAAACAAAATAACAAGAAACAACAAATATTGGTGAGTACATAGAGAAAAATGAAATCTTAACCCTATTGGTGGGAATGTCAATTACTACAGACATTATGGAAAACAGTTTTGAGACTCTCTAGAAAACAAACTAGATGTAACATACAACCCAGTTATCTCACTCCTGGGTATATATTCAAAGAAAATTAATTTGGCTTACTGAAGAGATACCAGTATGCCCATATTTATTGCAGTACTATACTAAATAGCTAAGATGAGGGATCATCCTGGGTTCCCACCAGTAGATGAATGGATAAAGAAAACATAATACATTTATTATTTATCCATAATATATGAATATGTATATGTGTGTACATATTAATATTTATTAATATATATACACATATATATTTCACCCATAAAGAAGAATAGAGTCTTCTGACTTTCATCAAAACTGGAGGACACTGTTCAGTGGAATAAGCCAGACACAGAAAGATAAGTATCATATTTTCTCTCATATGTGGACACTAAAAAGTGGTTAACCTGAATGTAGAATAGTGGCTATTAGAAGTTGAAAAGAGTGGGAAAGCATCAAGAAATAATTAATGAATGGAACAAATGATAATTTCCTTGATTTAATCAGTGCACACTGCATGCATAGGTTCACATATTTTATTCAACCTCATTAATATGTAAACTTAATATTTGTTAATGAAACAAATTTTCAAAACAAAAGAAAGAAATATTGGCAATAACATGGATGAACTTAGAGGACATTATACAGACACAAAAATAAGCCAGACACAGAAGGACAAATATTGCATGCACTCACTTATATGTAGAATTGAAAAAAGTCAATCTCACAAAAGCAGAAAGTAGAATGATGATTACCAGTAATAGGAGGGTTTGAGAAAATGTTGAAATCAATCAAGGGGCACAAACTTGCAATTTTAAGATGAATAATTCTAGACATAGCATGCTGACTATAGTTAATAGGAATACATTGTATATTTGAAATTTGCTGAGAGAAGCAGGTCTCAACCTCTATATCAAGATAGAATTACTTTAATATACATTACATTGATTTATTATTGTGTAAAGTTAAAATACAAAGTTTCTAACATTTTAATATAGTTTATTCATTCTTACATTTCTGTACCCTAATTAGTATATATTCCTTTGTCCTTCTGTTAGTGGAAAAGAAACAGAACTTACTAGCAACAGCATGTGACTGACAAACCATATAATGTGGTGCATCATAATTAAAATCTGAATTTATGAGAATATGTTTTATATACAATCTCTAACCAATTTGTAAGACAATCAAGAAATTAAGAACTATGAGTTTAAATTGTAACTGAAGAACACATGTATGGTGTGGCCTTGGCAAACAGAAATGAGCTATTTTGGATGCAGAGGACTGGCTCGAATCTAGGGCTTCCTTTTCTATACTATCATTAAAGACAAGTCCCACATTTTGATAGAAAATCCAGCTGTATTATCATGTCATGAGTGAAGTCATAAATATCCATTTTAAAGTGATCTCTCATCCAAATTCTTTGAGACAAGTGAAGAAAAAAATCAGGGACAGTAGTGTAAGTGAATAAATTATGACACTTTAATTGTATATATGCATAGGTTTATTAATACAAATAAATTCAACTAATATTTGAAAGCAGAAGTAATGGAATGATTACTATTATGTTTATGTTTCTATCATGAAACATAGTAATTGTCAAATTACAAATGCATCTGGACTTGACTGGGCCAGGGTGCTTGCTTGGAAATCCATACATGCCAAAAATTTGACATAACCAAACTAAAAATGGGCAACAGTAAAAAATAGATGTTTGTCAAAAGAAGATATACAAATATCCAACAAATATCTGAAAGTCCTTCCTATCTCTAACCATCAGGGAAATGCAAATCAAAACCACAGAGATATCACCTCCCTCTAGTAAGATAGATGATTACCAAAATGATTGGTGATTATCAAAATGATAAGAAGTGCTGACAAAAGGAACCCTGAACACTGTTGGCAGAAAAATAAATTAGTATAGTTATTATGGAAAACAATATAAAAGCTCCTGAAAATAATTAATAAAAGAAATTCCATAATATCCAGCAATCCCAGTACTGTGCACATATCTTAAAGGAATTAAATCAGTATATCAAAAACATCTGCACTCCCGTGATTACTCCAGCACTTTTCTCAATAGCCAATAAATGGAAACAATGTAAGTATCCATCTACTGATGAATGAATAAAGAAAATAAAGTACATATACATAATAGAATACTATTCAGCCATGAAAAGAATGAAATTTGTAATGACATGGATGAAACTGGAGATTATTTTGTTAAGTGAAACAAGCCACACATAGAAAGAGAAGTACGGTATGACCTCACACAAATATGTATGAAACATGAAAACTCAGAAATTAAATTGTAGAAGTTGAGAATAAAGTGATGGTTACCAGACTGGGGGAAGTAATGCGGAGGGTGGATGGAGAGAGGTTGATCAACAGGTACTAAATTAATACTTAGGAGAAAAAAATTGTGGTATGCTGTTACACATAGTGTAACAATAAATAACAATTATGGGTTGCACATCTCAAAAAGCTACAAGAAAGTGTTTTTAATATTTTCCCCCACCAAATAAATGATAAATATTTGAGGAGATAGATGTGTTTAACCTGATTTAAATATTACACCATTTATAATGTATCAAAAACAACCAATAAGTGTATAGATCATTTTTTTTCATGTATTAACTGAAATAAATTTAAATTAAAATATAAGCATAATCACAGAATTTCAAATGTAGTTTGAGTTTTTATGGGCCTTACCAGTTTCTGAGAATCAATGTGTTCACATGCTAGGTAAGCATTCAAATTCCACTGGCTTTTGTCTCTATCTCCTTACAGAATCTTGGCCTTCTGTAAAGAGTCCCTTAAGTATTTCTGGGAATTCTTGTCTCACACACAGTCACAGTAAAGTCTGATCTGACCAAAGCCTCAAATGTCTCTGCTAGTTTCAGTATTTCTCACCTGCAAAATATTTTTCTTTTAGTTCTCAGCAGGACTCCAATATCTTACTGATCTTGCCATTGTTCTGTCCGTGGCCTGTCCCCTGCTCAATCATCAACAATTCTCAAGCATTCTCAGCATATCAAAACTGTCTACTATTTTGTGATAAAGTATGGGCAAAGCATCCCTCAGCTCCAAATACCATCTTTTATTAGCAGAATAGACTGAAAGTTTTCTGAAGGTAGAAGTTTACACTTAAAAAAAAAAAAACAGAAGATTGTTTAGAAAATAGCAATTTCATGTTTAATATAATCCTTGGAGAAGACTGAGGCAATATTCACAATAACCTGAAAGCATTGTGAGGGAGATGAGTATATCTGTTTAATTCACCATGTAGTGCTCATTTTATTTTTGCTTTTAAAAATTAGTGACAATCATAACAGAAGATGAATGAGATCAACACTCCACTCACTTGGAGTTGTTCTTCCTTAATATGACTATAGCTTTATAACAATGGCAATTTATGCTGGGCTCTTTCTTGCCTTACAGTGATATCTTTCACAGAAGGCTTCACCATTTTCACAGCAATAGGTTCTCTCAAGTTGGCCTGTGTTTTCACCATACATGTCTGAATTTCCCATAGACTCAATCTGAATTGTGACTTTATGTACCTATATCATTTTAAAATTATGCAAAATACTATAATTACAGAAATTGGTTGCTCATTTTTATGCCATTTCAGGTACAGTGTAAGAACATTATAATAATTTTTCATTCATATCCTCCTGTGTCTTAAATCAGTCATCTGATTATGCTGTTTTTCAACATATTTAAGTTTATTAGTTTACAGTTCACTAAGCAAAATTTTTAAATTTATACAATTTACTAAATTTGAGAAATGTTCAGATATTTCTCTACAAAAAAATCTCTGTACCAATGTTTTTCTTTCAGCAACTTCAATGACTTAAACTTTAGAGAATTTTATATTGTTCTGAAGATCTGTTCATTGTTTTTCAATCTTTTTGTTATTCATATGAGATAATTTCTATTGATTTATGTTCTACTTAGTCTTTATTATCTCCATTCTGATGATGAGCCTATCCAACTAAAATTTTTATTTCATACATGGAATTCTAAAATTTCCTGTTGATTCATTTGTATAATTTTTATTTCCTAAGATTATTTATCTTAACATTAGTTTCAAAGTTGTTCACCTTATAGAAGATGATTATTTTAGTTGCTTTAAGCATTTTGATAATTATAGCATGCTGTGTTGACATCTGGTCATTGTTTTATTTTCCTATTAAGAATTGGCCATATTCCTTTGCTAATTGTGCTTTATTTTTATTTAGTTTTCTTTATCATGGTTATTATTAATTTTATGTTGGAAGACTGAATTCTATGAAAATCCTCCAGAAAAATGTGTTAGTTTTATTTTTAGTAAGCAATTGATCAAGTTGAGTTTACACCACAAGTTCTATCCTTTCTTTCTACACATTATGTTATGAATGTGATATAATATGTTCTCCATGAGCCACAGGTGTGGTTAATCTGGGATATGGACAATGGTTTATGCTGTCCATTCAATGCTAGAGCCTTTACTATACTTCTTTGGGTATATTCCACATGTTTGCAGCTGGAAAACTAGCCTGGGATTTGCATCAGTTCATGCACCCAATACAAGAATGCACTTCTCCAACTGTCTCATCTATGGGATTTTCTGCATGCTCTCCAGATCCCATGGGGTCTTTAATTGTTTCTTCAGAGTTTCAGCCACCTGCACATGTTTGCATTTCAATGTGAATCAGCCTGCTTTCAAAAGGAAGCAGCAAGAGAATAGAGAGAAAAAAATTATGGAGCTTCCCTCAACATTTTTTTTTTTTAAGGACAGAGTCCCCCTTTCCTTATTCCTTTATGGAAATACATGAGGTTTCTCATGGGGCTTTAGGTACCTCTTGCAACAGTGCAATAAAGTAACTGGGGCTGGCTTTGATGAATAAGAGAGAGAAAAAAAATAAAAATGGGACTTACTTTCCCCTAATGTATCCCCTCCACGTTAGCTTCAAGTGTTGCTTTTTCTTGTATTATGGTTGAAGAAGAAATATGAAAATAAACCAATCATTATGTATCATTGTAATGCACCAATAAAAATTTCTAACACCCCCCCCCCCAAAAGGAGAAATTATTTTGATGTTTTGGCTGCCTTCTCCCATGGCATAGTTATCCAGTATGTCTTGTCTGCTAGTTAAATCATATATTTAAGGAGAAAAATATACAAAACTTACCACTGGTCTTTCTTCAGATTTTGGCTTCCCCCTCTAATTTCTCTATTATTTACATATCCAAGTTCTCATATTCTTTTTATGTTTCTTCCCATAGTTTTTTTAATTTTAATCAGAGATACATCCAACTTAGATTATAGCAGCTTTACTCCACCTCACCCAGTTCTAGAGTCTTGTCTCTTTCAATAAAGAAGTAATCATATAATAGTTGATCAGAAGCTAATTCTGTTAGGTGCTTCTGCATTAAATTTAGTTGCATCTTCCCAGTTTTTCTTGTTGGAGATATTAATATCTTTAATAAAATCTCAAAGTTTGTGGGTAAAGTTGAAGCCAGATTTAAAGTTAGGTAGTTAGTGTAGTTAGGTAAATCGGGTCTAATACCGAGTGAAATCTAAAATGGAGGCCATGCTGGGAATGACTCAGGGAAAATACAGGACAACTCATGGAATGTTAATGAAGTCCTGAAAAGGCCCTAGGCCAAAGTCCACCTGGAAGAAGTGTTAATGAACAGCCCCCAACAGATTTGGAGATAGCCCATTCCAGAGAAGTGATAAGCCCATCTCAAAAGTCCTTCCTGCTCAGACTACTTCTTTGGCCCACCTGTGTCCCACCCCTCAGGCCTTCCAACCTACATTCCATCACTGAAAGAACTATAAAAAGGGGAGACAACTGCACTTCCACGGATTCCACCTTTTGGGTCCCCTTCTTCCTCCGGGAGAAGTCTTTTCTTCTGTCCTTTAATAAATTTCTAATCTCTACTCTGACCTTGCCTCGGCGTGCTTCTTTGGTGTTATTCTTCAACATCGGGGAGCAAGAACTCGTCACCGGTCAATAGCGGTAACAAAGTGACTGGGGTTTTACCTCCCTCCTTTTGTATACTAAGGATCATACCCAGGGAGGCTTTTCTACCGAGCTACCTCCCCAGAACTTTTAATTTAATTTTTTTTTGAGACAAGTTCTCTAAGTTGCTTAGGGACTAAGTTGCTGAAGCCTTGAATTTGCAATCCTCTTGCCTCAGCCTCCTGAGTCCCTGGGATTATGAGTGTGAACCACTGAATTAGCTTGAACACTAGCTTTTTGAGTTCAAACAGCTTTCCCATATTCTCTTTAAAAATCATACCTTATAATTGTCATCAGAAGAAAATACATCAAATTTGGTTTCTTCATTTTTTTAAAGATGCACAGGTTTTTAAAATACTTAATCAAGTGAGCAAAATGTAGGCTTCATGAATTACAAGTGAGAAATAACAGTAATGATGTTTAGGGGTAAACTTCATCAATTTCAGCATATTCTAGTCCATAAAATGCTACAAAGTTCTGAGTTTCTCTTTTAATAACTTAGCCAACTATTTGTTCTCATCTAAAGTTACAGTTCTGAGAAAATCTGCTAACTTTTTAAAATCTGCTAACTTTTTGTATCTTCCACAAAATGAAGTTTTACATCTCAACCTCGTCCTCTCCAGTACATCCTGCCTACACCCCACCCTTCTACTGACCTAAATTCAGCCCACAGGGAAATGTAAGAATCCTTTATATTTCTTTCCAACTTTCAGAGTACATTTTCTTGGCAGAAAACTACAATTCTTGTTTATATGGAAAATCATTTTGCCAAATGAATATTTCTGACCTATTCTATAAAAAAAGAGGATTTTATTTTGCTTATATTTTGGATGACTAATTTCTGCAGGTCAGAATTGAGAAGCAGAACCTGAAAGTGTCTTATATTATAAATTTTACAGTTATACCATTAAAATTTAGTAAATTGACTTTTTCTTAAAACCATAGTCTAACAGATATATAGAAATTTACACAAAATGTTATTGTATAGTTCAGTGATTTACCACACAAGTAAACACCCATGTAACTACCACTTCAGTTAAGTAGTCATTTGACTTTTACTGTTTCTTTTGAGATTGCTTTCATGTTTCAAGTCTTTTTATAATAGGATATCATTTAAATTAAATATAGTTACTTTACAAACTTTAAAAATAAATACCAGTGTCTTTACAAAATAGTTTATATGTGATTGTCTTCATACTTTACATTCCAAGTGAATGCATGAGTAGTTTGCTTTATTCCATAAATGACTTCCTAAATACTGAGTTAGTGGATTTTTCTTAATATAAGAAATTTTGATGCAATATGAGGAAATGGGATAATTTTAAATTTGTTGTGCATAATTTGTGAAAGGTAGGATTAATTTATAAATAAATAATCTTTTCTTATTTGTCTTTTTCTAAACCTGTATTTGTGTATTCTGAGTTTCCATAAAGAGAAATACAGGTATTTATAATAAGACAAATGTAACCAATATTTGGTAATTTTGATAGAAATGGATCATATGCATTACTAAAACCTGAGTTTGTGAGGCCTAATAGGATAAGCAGCAAATGTTCTGCATTTTTTCTTTAAAAAATACTTGTATTTGTAACTGAGGAGGTGGTCTTAGATTCCTTGTAAGCCCATCTAAACAAAGTGTCAAATTTAGATCCTGTAGGACCTCTATCTTTTGTGAGCATGTATTTATATCTCAGTTAAGATTTGAAAATGTAGTATAACTTTGAATAGAAGTCCTTCTGCACATTTGATTTTAATTAATCTAGTCCCAGAATATCCTGAAGTTTGTCACATGCTTATGATTTCTACTGAAAATATAGTAAGTGACTTGAAAATGTATTTAATTGCCTCATAGTTTAGTAGGCTCACATATAAATCTGAATAAACAAAATTCATCCCTGAGAATCAGCTATGGTACCTTGTATTCCACATTAGCACTATTTTAAATACCTACAATTCTTACCTGGTCTGAAACACCAGATATGTAATATTCAACAAAGTACTCTATTGGGGAAAAAAATCCTAATTTTTCTCTCTAAAGTTACATACAATTTTACATAATGTTCTTTTCTTTTTTCTTTAATGATGTGAAGATTTTTCTCTCCTCAAAGGAATTTTTAATTAGACATTTATCTAAGACAAGATAAGCATAATTTTATACATCCATTAACTAATATGCATTTAGAAATCTGTGATTAACAGCTTGAAAATGTGCCAGTTCTCTGTGCTTCAATTAAATATTCATAAATAAGTGTGCAATAGCCAACTTTAATTTTGATAACTTTTCCCTAGAGTTAAATTGTTCCCACCTACTGAAACTAAAAATAGATCATTTTTTTCATTCTCTTTTGTTGAATATGGCAATAACCTCTATTCTTTTTTCTTTTAAATGTGGTAGTCTAGCTAGAGTTAATATTAGTCTACTTTATATGAAGTAAACTTGGTTAATGCTAGGCTAATGTTTCTATATTTCCTCTGACTAAGATGATCTCAGCAGAATTATAAAACCTGCTCTAAAATAAAATAAATTGTGTTTAATTATTATAATTATTTGTTATTTTTTTGGTACCTGGGATTGAACCCAGGGGTGCTTAACCACTGAACCATATTCCTGACCCATTTTACTTTTTATTTTGAGTCTTGTTAAATTGCCTTGAACCTTGCTAAATTGCTGAGTCTGGCTTTGAACTTGTGATCCTCCTGCCTCAGCCTCTCAAGCTGCTGGGATTTCAGAATTTCATCACCACACCTGGCTGTTTTATTATTATGAAGTTAATTATTTCACCACAAATGCTAAAATTCGTGAAATGCAATTCATATTATACATGTTGCAACATTGTGTGAATATGTGTTTTTTGAAGTATATATCTCTGTGCATTCTATGAATAGGTTTCTTTTTTCATACAAGTAATTCAGTTGCCATTTCCATCTTTGTCTTGATAATAATATAAAATAATGCATTAATAATGCATTTTCAAGATTTTAAAATAATTTATTAACAGCTCTTAATGCCTTTGACATTACTTAATTTTTGTTGATTTCTGAATGCACTCTCCTCAGACATGCTAGCTTACTTCAGATATATTAGTGGGCCAGATTTTGGAGGCAATAATATCTCCATGAAATATACTACTTTTAAATTATCACAGTGGGGCTGGGGCTGTGGCTCAGTGGCAGAGCACTTGCTTAGCATGTATGAGGCACTGGATTTGATCCCTAGCAACACATGAAGAAATAAACAAATTAAATAAATGTAAAAAAAATTGTCACACTGTTTTCACATCTATTATTCATTCATTTGATGTTCATAACAACATAGTGGAATAGTTAGGGCACATGTGACCTATTACATTTCAAAGATGAGAAAATAAAAGTCTAAAACAATTTGACAAGTTAATGACAGAGCTTAGGACTTTTAATCCTTATGGACTACCATTAGACCATACAACACAATCTTATAGTGACTTTGAAGAGTCAATAAAGAACTCTTCTGTTTAATTTAGTTACTTACTCTCACATTACATAAAAACATACATACATAAATAGGTGTGTGTGGTCTCCTGTGTCCCTATGTGTGTGGCTCAGACTTCCGTCTATTATTTTTTTTTCTTTTCAGATATTGTTTTGAAAATATTTACAAATTCAGATTGGTTTTTCACTTTAGTGGTGCAAATTATTGACAATTTTCAACATTATCCATGTCTTGAAATTCTACTAACCTGCCATGTTAACCACTAATTGATGGGAGATGTAAGGTAAAAACAAAAACAACTGGTTAGGTTTAAGGTTTTAGCTCAGTGGTACAGCACTTATCTAGCATGCACAAGACCCAGGATTCCATCTCTAGAATGGGGGTAGGGCTGTTGGCACATACATGTAATCCCTGAGGCTTGGGAGGCTAATACAGGTGGATTATGAGTTCAAGACAAGCCTCTGAAACTTACTGAGGCCCTGTCTCAAAATTAAAGATAAAAAGGGCTGGGGAGGGGCTGGGATTGTGGCTCAGTGGTAGAGTGCTCACTTAGCATGCATAAGGCACTGGGTTTGATTCTCAGCACCAAACACCACATAAAAATAAAATAAAGATATTGTGTTTACCTAAAACTAAATAATAAATATTTTTAGAATAGGGCTGGGGATGTGGCTCAGTGGTTAAGAGGCCTTAGGATCAATTCCCAGTACCCCTCACCAAAAAAAAAAAAAAAAAAAGAGACGTGTGTATGCACCCACACCCTTGAAGTATAAAGAAGTACATATAGACAAGGATCTTTTTAGGACTTACTAACTTAAACACAAGGGCAATAAAGAAAAGATAGCTTTCTGAAAATGCCCATTAAAGTTTAAATAACCTTATGAATGTTATGAAAATTAATTGTAGATAATCTCTTATCCAAAGTTACCATCTCTTAACATTAAAATTGTTCTTAAATATTAAATGGTTCTAGCAGAACCATTGTAGCCTCAGCACACTTAGAGATGCCTGGAGATTTTTTCTCCACATGTTTTATTGGATATAGCTGTGCATAATGATAGGATTTATTGTATCATATTCATACATTCACACAATATAATTTAGCCAAAATCACTCCCAGCACTTTCTCCCTGCCTCCCCACCCCCCACTCTTTGCTCCATTTCCTCTAGTAATCTCCCTTTGATTTTTAGGAGATTAATGTCCACTTTATCTTTCTTTTTCCTCTCTAGTTTCCACATATGAGAGAAAACATGTGATTCCTGAACCTTATGAGTTTGATTTATTTCACTTAACATGATGGTCTCTAGTTCTATCTATTTTCCTTGCAAGTGACATAATTTCATTTTTCCTTATAGCTGTAAAAACTTCATTTTCTATATATAACTCATTTTCTTTATCCATTCATCCCTTAATGGACACCTAGGCTGGTTCCATTGTTTGGTTATTTGCATATTTTTAGAATCATCTAATCTTTTTGATTAGAACCATACTTTGTTTAATATTCTGTTAAATTACTGTTCAGTAAAGTTGGAGTCCTAATGTACAAACAGAAACTATACACGTAATTATTAGTAATGTTTTATTTTTAAAAAGTAATTGGGGTTTATGAACAATCACTTAGATGAGTCACTTAATTCTCTTACCTTCATTTTCTAAAATAAAATTATTTTATCAACGTGAATAACCATTATAAATAATTACTCAGCAAATATTTTAAGAACAAAAGTTTCTTACTAAAATAAGCTACAAATGATCAAGAATGTGAAAGCAATTTTAGCAATGCTCTTTAAATTTATTTTGAAAACTGTTAATTTAACAAGACCCTGGTTACTATATTTAAATTTCATCTGTCAACAGAAGTTTTTATTTTGTTTTTGTGAATGCTTTTCTAGAGGATACTGAATCATACATTACATAAGAACTTATATCTGACATTCTGTAGTATCTCACTGGTCTTGAGGAAGGGACATTATAGAAATATAAATGAGAATAGAAGACAATGAAAATAATGAACGCTCTCCTATGTTAAAATGTTCCTTCAGGTCTTTGTCCATGGATGTTCTTGTTCCCACCTGCCCCTCACTATTTCAACTTCTGTGGTTTCTATAGTCATTCATCCTGGTTTGGATAATTTAAGTTTACCTGAACCTCACAATATACATTGACTCAGTGTCAATAGTTATGATGACTGAATTTATCCTTTATACCTAACTATAGATCCTATATGTAACTCTTTTTCCTTGTGTTATGGTTTGGATGTGAGATGTCCCCCAAAGCTCACATGTGAGATAATGCAAGAAATGTTGGAGGACAAATTATTGGATTATAGCTTTAGCCTAATTAAAGAGTTGGTAGGATGTGCCTGGAGGGGGTGGAAATTGGGGAATGGCTTTGGGTATATATTTGTATCTGGAGAGTGGAGTTTCTCTTTCTGCTTCCTGATGTGAGTTGCTTCCCTCTGCCACAATCTTCTGCCATGATTTTCAGCCTCACCTGTCCCTGAGGAATGGAGCGGGCCTTCTATGGATTACGACCTCCGAAACCATGAGCCCTCAAATAAACTTTTGCTCCTTATAGTTGTTCTGTTCAGATCCTTTAGTCACAGCAGTGAAAAAAAAGGTTGACTAAAGCAGTTGCTGTGACTATGCTGACCATGTAGTTCAGAAACTTTCTGAGCTTTTGGAATTGGTGGGAGGAATTTTGAGATGTGTATCAGTGCAAGTTGCAAATGCTTTGGATTGTTGTAAGTGGAGCTTAATGGCTGATCTGGTGGGAGCTCAGAAGATCAGAAAGCCTAAAGGACCCTAGACTGTGAAGAGAGGGCCGAAGAAGCTTCAGAAAAAGAGGACTCTGTTGGAATTTGGTGTAGAAGCCATTCATGTTGTGTTCTGAAGGAGAAGTTTTCTGTACTTTGCCCTTGTCCTGAGACTTTATGTGAAGCTGATTTTAAAACTGATGGACTTCTTAATCTGGCAGAAGAAGTGTATAAGCAGCATAGCATTCAGGAGGTGGCATGGATGTTGCTCATGGCTTTTAGCCAAGTTTATTGTGATATTCAAGAGCAAAAGGCAGAGAAGAAAGCTTTGAAAAACTTGGACTTGAAAAGTGGCAGTAAAACTGCTGCAAAGAAAGTTGCAGTTGTTAAAGACATTACTGCTACTAAAGTAATGCTAAAGTCTTTGCCAAGAGATGATAAGAAATATGGCTTAAGGTCATCTCGGGTGCTGGCAAGACCACACTCATCTCAGGCTCAAGAAAAAGTAGGCCATAATCTCCATCATGTGGCATTAGGCCCCAACTTCCTTTGGCACAAGAATTGAAATCAAGAATCAATAAATGGGATGGACTCAAACTAAAAAGTTTCTTCTCAGCAAAAGAAACAATCTGTGAGATGAATAGAGAGCCTACATCTTAGGAGCAAATCTTTACCCTTAACACATCAGATAGAGCTCTAATCACTAGGATATATAAAGAACTCAAAAAGTTAAGTACCAAAAAAACAAATAACCCAAGCAATAAATGGGCCAAGGCCCTGAACAGACACATCTCAGAAGAGGATATACAATCAATCAACAAATAAATGAAAAAATGTTCATCATCACTAGCAATTAGAGAAATGCAAATCACAACCACTCTAAGATTTCATCTCACTCCATTCAGAATGACAAATATTATGAATACAAACAACAATAAGCATTGACAAAGATGTGGAGAAAAAGGTGCACTCACACACTGCTGGTGGAACTGAAAATTGGTGCAGGCAATATGGAAAGCAGTATGGAGATTTCTTGGAAAATTGGGAATGGAACCACCATTTGACCCAGCTATCCCTCTCCTTGGTCTATACCCATAAAAGTGAAAATTCTTTTGAGAAGAAACCAGTCATGAATCCTTCTTGCACAAAGAGGGCTAGGAAGTTTTTTCAACATGCTCAGCCACACACAAACCCAAAGACTACTACAGCAAGGATCCCTGGAGGCTTGGCTGTTGCTCAAGATGGCAACAGACCTTGGCATCAATCAAGTCATGGTGGTTCTGCAGGAATTCAGGATGCTGGGGTTCATGGAGGCTTCCACCAAGATTTCAAAGTAAGGCCTAGACATTCAAGAAAAGTGCCTGGTTTGAGTCCCTCTAGGAACCCCCTGAAAAATCAAAACATGGAGATGTGAGGAGGAAACCAAAAACTGCAATGGAAACTCCTGAGACTAAAAAATACCAGTAATGTGGGACATGGTGCTAGGAAAGCTGCAGGAATTGAGCAGACACAAGCCAACAGAAAGACCACTTGATCTGCAACCAACAAGGCAGTAGGGGCAGATCTACACAAGCCCTTTGGATAGAACTTCATGATGCCATGTGCCCCAGATGCCAGACGTGGAGCCACAGGACTTGTTTGCCCACTTGGATTTCAGTCTTGCTTTGATTCTATACCTTCTTTCTATGCCCCTAATTTTGTAAATGGAAATGTTTACACTTTACCATTATACTTGTAAATTGCTTTTAATTTTTCAGGAGCTCACAATGCAAGATTGTCTTGAGCCTCAGAGAATACTTTTGACTTGAACTTTGATTAATCTTGGAACTGTTGAGACTATGGGGACTCTTCGGAATGAACTAAATGTATTTTACATTGTCAGGTGAGTGTGAGCTTTTGGGAGTGAGGGATGGAATGTTATGGTTTGGATATGAGGTGTCTCCCAAAATCTTACAAGTGAGACAATGCAAGAAGGTTCAGAGGAGAAATGATTGGGTTGTGAGAGTCTTAACCCAATCAGTAAATTAACCCCCTAATGAGATTAACAGTGGTGACTAGAGGCAGGTTGGATGTGGCTGGAGGAAGTGGTTTATTGAGGGCATGGTTATGGGTTATATATTTTGTATCGGAAGCTGGAGTCTCTCTCTCTCTCTACTTCTTCATCACCATGATGTGAGTTGCTTCCCTCTGCCACACTGTTCCTACCTGATGTTCTGCCTCACCTTAAGCCCCAAGGAATGGAGCCAGCCTTCTCTGGACTAAGACCTCTGAAACTGTGAGCCCTCAAATAAACATTTCCTCCCCCACTGTTGTTCTGGTCATATCCTTTAGTCACAGCAGTGAAAAAGCTAACTAAAACATCCTGTTATCCATTAGTAATCTTATTCATCCTAGTATTCCAATTTTCATTATTTACCATTTTTCCAGGGCCTCAAAATTGACTAAAGAGTTGTTTTCACCTTTTCTTTGCCCAAATCCTCTAATAGACTCTTGGCCTACTTAAAACAAAATAATTGAGTAAGTTTAACTGTTTATGCATTCTTTTATGGAAGGTGCTCTACCATAATTTTCTAATCTGGTTTGGTTTATTTTCATTAAATAGCTCATTAGGTCAAAATGTCAAATGTAATTCTCATTAGCATCTATTATTTCCTGTCCTGGGAAAATTATATTTGTTTATATACTACTGAGCCCAGTTATGTATCTTTTCATTAGAGAAACAAACTATAACCAAGTCAACAATATCTAACAATTTATAGAATTCAGGGTGTAACTTCATTTTTTTAAACATGAACACTTTAAAGCTTCCAGCTAAGCTTCTAAGGCAGAAATTGTGTACTCTTCAAACTGAATCTTTATACAAGGCAATAATAGGGGTAAGTTTATTATCGTATACCTGAAGAACACAAGAAGAATAAAATGAAGCCTAGAATTCATACAAACAACTGGCTATAACATAAAAGAAGCAGAATGTTTTAAAAAGCAACAATTAGAAAATTAACAACCCAAAATACCATGAGTAGAAATATGGAACACCTACACAGAGAAAGCAACATAGCATTTTAAATATAGTCATATGTTATGAGTTTGTAATATTTTTTGGAAAGACTTTTGGCAATAGCCAGAAAAATGTTGATATGCTTTGATCTAGTAGTCCAAGTTTTAGAAATTTACCATCGAGAAATAATTTTAAAGTACACAAAGAAGTTTATTATATTTATAATTGCAAAAATAATCAATATAAATGTTCAATATTACAGGAATTGTTAAGTAGGTGATATTGTATACATATTATATATTTATTAAAACAATTGTTTAACCTTTGAATGACAGGAAAATGTTAAATGAAAAATATGCACAATGTTCTGACCACGATGTTTACTGCCAGACCAATACATATGATTACAACACCTGGGTCAGAAAAATGCAAAAATAAGTTAATTTCATTAGGGTTTTTTACTTGTATGAAAAAATATTTTCTTTCTTTTTTTCTTGTGAAGTAATTCTATAGTATTGTTTATATATTTTAACAATTTTAAAAAGCTTTCTGTACTCCTAGTGCCTCCACATCATCTTTACCAAGATAGAACTATACTGTAAACTGAATACATTGGCCATATTTCCTTTGTGGTTCTTCAGCAATATCATAGAAAAGAAAATATTAAAACTAATGAATTATCATGAAAATATTCATGCTGTCTAAATGTCATCTTATCTTGCCACAATCCTTCTAAGGATTATGTCCATTGGCTGTTTTTCTGCTTGACTGTGGTATGGAAACATGTTATACTAACAGTCACAAACTTGGGCCTGGCATGGTGTAGTCCTAGTGTCTGGGTTGTAGTCCTAGGCTGAGACAGGAGGATCCTGAGTTCAAAGCCAACCTCAGCAACATAGTGAGGCACTAAGCAACTCAGTGAAATTCTGTCTCTAAATAAAATACAAAACAGGACTGGGATGCTGCTCAGTGGTTGAGTGCCCCTATGTTCAATCCCTAGTACCAAAAAAAAAAAAAAAAAAAAAAAAAAAAAGGTCACTAACTTTCCTTCAAGTATCTAACAACCTTCTTGAACTTGTTTTTCTCTCTTAGCTGTTTATGGGGTCTTTGTCATGCAACTGCATGAAAAATACCACTCAATGTTATATGATGATAGATATTTTATATACATTATCATTTAACACGCATAAAAACCTTATGAAGAATGTTTTGTTTTTTTTAAAGCGAGAGTGAGAGAGGAGAGAGAGAGAGAGAGAGAGAGAGAGAATTTTTTAATATTTATTGTTTAGTTTTTGGCAGACACAACATCTTTGTTTGTATGTGGTGCTGAGGATCGAACCTGGGCCGCACGCATGCCAGCCGAGCGCGCTACCGCTTGAGCCACATCCCCAGCCTAAGAATGTATTCTTAACATTAATGTAAAGAACATAAAGCTTGGGGCCGAGGTTATAGCTCAGTGGAAGAACACTTGCCTAGTACGAAATAAGGCATGGGGTTCAATCCTCAGCACCACATAAAAACATAAATTAAATAAATATATTATGTTCACCTACAACTAAAAAATACTTAAAAAACCAAAGCTTAAGAAAAGTTAAACGACTCATTTAAAATTAAATTGTGAGGCTGGGCTGTAGTTCAGTGGTACTGTGCTTGCCTTGCCCATGTGAGGCACTAAGTTTGATCCTCAGCACCACATAAAAGTAAACAGATAAATAATATAAAGGTATTGTGTCCATCTATATTTTTAAAAAATAAAAAAATAGTAAATAAATGTATTGTGTCCATCTATAAAAAAAATTTAAAAACTTAAAAAAATTAAGTAGTATGGTAGAGCCATTTAAAAAAAATCAGAACTGCCTCAATACCTAGCCAGTATTCTTCTTAATGTACTACATTGTCTTCTTAAAAATATTTTTTAGATGTAAATGGACACAACACCTTTATTTTACTTATTTATTTTATGTGGTGCTAAAGATGGAACCCAGTGCCTCACACATACTAGGTAAATGTTCTACCACTGATCTACAGTCCAAGACCCTTCATAATTTTCTTTAAAGTTGTCCATTAAATCCCCTCTTCATCTACATTTTTAATTGAGTACCCACAGTATAATAGGTTATGTCATAAACTCTTAAGATTCATATATAAATAAAGCATAATATTATTCTCAAGGTGGTTTAGTGTATTCTAAGACTATATTATTCATTCATTTTTTTATTCAAAAATTATGTAATAACACCAACTATGTGACAGGTATATCTTATAGAAAAAAAATGTAATGTGTCTTGAAATACTGCTCAATTATAACAAGCTAAAACAGTGAATGTATGCAGTCACAATGAAGATAAATACATGGATCAAGCTATAATAACGATAGACAAAAATCATTCAAATAAATTATAAATGCCTAAAACAAGTAAACAGAAAACCTCATTGCAAGGAAACAGTTTTAAAAGACATTGTAAAGTGAGTTTCCCTAACATTGATGATAATCTCACACAGAAATCCTAAAGACAGAAAAATCTTCCATTCATATCAATGACAGTGGACTTCATAAATGTTTATTACAGCATAACACAGCTAACCAATCAACATACAGTAACTTTGAATCTACCTCCTATTCTCCTTTCTTTATATTTTTTCTACAATTTTTGCTAACATTTGTCTTAGTCTTCAGTCCATACTTGCACCTACAAGTAATTGGAGTCTTATACCTTATGAAAACAGAAGTCTAACCTTTCAACATACCTAATTTTCTTAATGTAATTCATTCTCAAAATACACAGAACATTTTTAATGAGTGATTGAGTTGTGTTTTTTTTTTTGTTGTTGTTGTTGTTGTCATTCCTGATTCCCTTATTCCTTGACAAGTAACAAGAAGGAGAATAAGTCATCATTGTCAGGCAATATGAGTTAAAAATCTTTCATCAGCACACAGCTGGCTGTAAGAAAATCTCATCAGTTTCAAGGGCCTTAATTTGGATTATTATCACACAGGAAACTTAAATTTCTTCATGGGTATTTCCACAACAAATATATTGTCATGCTGCTGAATGACAGAAGCCATAGAGCAATCTGTATTTCCTGTGTGTGAATGTGAATTTTTGAAGAGTGAATCTGCTTTTTCTTTTTTGCTCTCTCAGCCTTGCTCTTTCTTCTCAGTATTATGGACAGTTGACAAGATAAAAATTCACTATCATAATGTGTAGATTGTTTAGGTGTGGTCATTTAATATTGCACTGTGCAGTATCTGTACTGCTCTGACATGAAATTTTAACATTAAGAGACAGTCGGGTGCATTGGAAAGCCCTTCTGATTTTTGAGACAGTTCTCCACCACCACCAGCTGTGTTGACTTAGGCAAATGTGCCACAGATTGACAGTATGATTGTATACCAAAGTTGGATGTAATATTTGTTATTACTTGCCATTTCCTAATTTGGAAGAGAGGTGAGAACATTTGTTTTTTACAAAGGATATCTACATCATGTTAGTGTGGGAAACATCATTGTTTTTACTGTTTATAAGCTCAAACATATGTACAGGGTGTTTGCAGTCACTAACTAGCTAAAGTGTAGGCTCTGACAGTTATTAAATTATTATCCCTCTACTTTAAATCACCCTTCTCTACTTGTTGTGATGCTAGTTCCAGGATTCTGCAAAACATATTACTGCTTTTCCAATGTCTTTGTCTTTAGCTCTGACAATATGTGACATGACTGGAAGACTGCAAGGCTGGAGGAAGAAGAAAGGTCATGTTCCTTCCCATTTAATGTCTTTTAGTTTTATGTTGGTTTCTTGTTCCTTTGAATATCATGCCTCACTCCTGTAAGCCTCTTCATCCTGGACCAAACAGTTCTTTCCCATAGTAGCAGTTCAATTTCTATGCCATTTCCCAGATATTTCTAGAATCAGCTTCACTTCACATGGGTTGCCCCAAACCCCAGAGTCACAAGTATCAATTCTTCAAAGGTCTGAGATTTGGTGACATAGAGTCACCTCTTCTAAGTTCCTAGTTTCAATAATCCTAACCTCTTCTCTATATTTATCCAGTCTAGGTTGTACTATTGTTCACTGAAGTAGTCTTCTTGAAGATATTCTTGCTACTATCTCCATAACATAGTGTTTCCTCTTTATCTTTTTAGTTATCAAATTAACAACGTTTATACTAATTTATAATTATTTATATTAAATTCTCTCTACTCAAGTATCTGGTGGAATTTTAGTACCATGACTGAATGTTGCTAAAAAAATTACCATATTTCCCTAAACTCAGTTTCCTCATCTTAAACATATCTAATCATAACTGGCATTAAAAAAGACCCAAATGCATTGAAAATTATAACTAAAAGTTTTGATTGGAACTATAGCTTGAAAATTTAATAAAAACTGTAAGGATAATTTATCTTATACTAAAAAAATCTATATATAATCAAAACTATTCTGTACCTCTAATATCAAAAGTTGATTTGACATTGATTTTTACTTTACTTATATATGTGCATAATTTTCCTGAAAATTAGTAACAGAATTTTAACTCACCTTTTATTTTTAATTTTTGCATGTTTATTAATAGGGCCATTTCTGGAAAAATATTCATGTTTTCCATAGGATTCTGGTTTTGTCATTCTTGTTGATGTTCTCTTATTTCATAATTACATGATGTCTGTCTCTCTGCTAGTTTCTCATTTTTAATTAGTTTCACATGTGATTTTCAATATAATTTTCATTTAATGAAATTCTAAACTTGTAAAATGTGCAATTCCACATTCTAATTGTTTTGAATTTGCCAATTTAAAATGTTGCATTATGGCTAGGATACAATGGAGAGAGGGTTGCTAGTATACATCTTGATTAAGTAGGAGATTAACTTTTTATAGTTAGCTCATTTGTGATTTTTTTTTGCATTTAGATTATGTTTACTTCACATTGAATCTCAAAACTACTCTTTTGAATGGCATGGTGAATGCCTGGCTAGCAAGGATCTCTCTCTCTTTCACACACACACACACACACACACACACACACACACACAAACACACACAATTATATGATGAGATTGGTATGAATGTCCAAAGAGACCATGAATAAGAAATATTTATCATAATTGCTGAACCAATGTTGATTGTAATAGTCATTAAATTTTACCAATTAGCATAAAATGTATATTTTGTTTAATAATAATTTCAAATCTTTTGCATCTGAATATACTTGACTTGATCAGATTCTTTAGTAAAATTGAGTTTAATTAAGAAGAAAAAATATAACATGGGTATAGACTAGAACTTTCATCAAGGAATATAAAATATGCTTTTTATTGAAGATATGGTATGGCTGCTTCTTCACATTTAAAATAAAATAACATGCATTTTGAAAAGCTGATTTTAAAGAAAAAGTGTCTATGGATTCAGCTATAAGGATGCATTCATTTTAGAAACTGAAACTCCTACCAGGACACTTTAAGATTTCAATTCATGAGTGGAGGTAAAGTAGAAGGGTAATAAAATAGAGGTAGAAAACATATTGTCTTACCTTCTATCTAAGAAAGACCAAAATGAACCATAATGTTTTGATTTTCTTTTAAATGGGAACAGCTCTTTTTGAACTTTTGACATTTAAAAGCACTTACTATACTTACAGCATTTCTATGAGTTTGTTCATGACTTGCTGCTACCTAACAAGAAGAAGTTGAAACAAATTGAAACATGAATCTATGGTTCTCAGGAGATGAGCATGTATGCCTGGCATGTTGACTTGAATTTGTATTACCTTACATTTGTATTACATTACAACATGCAAATGATTTGTAACACCTAAGTCCTCCTTTCTTTCCTCCCCCTGCTACCGCACTGGTTTAATTCCTGTAACAACCTCAGGTTAGTATTTTTTAAAGGATTTTGATACACTAAAAGATTATGTTACTAATGCAAGTTTGTAGTCACTGGTTCAGTTCGTTTTTCATTTTATAGAAAATAAAAGTATAAATCAGGTTACATAAATGATAGACAACAAGAAGTTATTCTTAGCAATATCAAAATTTGACAATATACTCTTTCTTTTTTTTTAAAGAGTGAGAGAGAATTTTAATATTTTTTTTTTTTTTTTTTAGCTTTCAGCAGACACAACATCTTTGTATGTGGTGCTGAGGATCGAACCCGGGCCGCACGCATGCCAGGCGAGCACGCTACCGCCTGAGCCACATCCCCAGCCCCAGAATATAGTCTTTCTTAATCATTAACTCATATATATATATATATATATATATATATATATATATATATATATTTCCTAATTTCAAATGATTATGTATACAAATCAAACCGTAACTAAAGCTGCAACCATATGATTAAACTATGACATGACAAATCAATTTAGTAAAATGTTACATGTACTTTAAAAACACAAAATAATATTTTCATAAGCTGAATACATTTAATATTATAAAATTATAAATAAAATATTAAAGACATTCCACAAAACCTTTGCATAATGATATCCAAAACTAATCAGAAAATATAAAGAAGATAATTGATTCTTCAAAATCAGTTTCTCTTCTGGACATACATATTCCTTTCAATGAAATTATCCTGTTCTCTATCCTTAGGCTTAAATCTTCAAGTAATTCGTGATTCTTTTCCTTCTGGAGAGATTTAAAGATAGCTTGGTTTTGAAATTCATTACTCGTCTTGTCACAAATGTTGATTCTCTCCTTGCTTGTTCACATCCCGTCAATCACCAAGTCTAGTATATTTTTTTCTGTTGCTTCCTTTTCATTCCTTCTGTTACCATCCTTGTTCAGACCCTCATCACTGCTTCCTTGGATGATCGCCAAGATCTCTTAACTACTTTCTTTGCCTTCAGTCTTTCCCCATTTGCTGACCAGTACATCTTCATAAAACACAATTTTGTACACATTAACGTCTACTTAAATCTTTCAATGGCCCTTAATTGCCTAACAAATAAATCTGTAATTCCTCAGTGTCACATTTAAGGTCGTGCACAGTCTGGTTAAAATATTCCTTAAATTTTACTGCTTTTCATGAATCCTCTTCTTTTCTCTTTTCTTATTTATCTTGACCCCCACCTTCAAACAACCACTGAAAGCAAATGAAATTGTAAATACTTACCTATTTGCACCACCACATATTATTTTGTGTATTTCCAGTAACCTGTTAGCAACTTTAAGGGGTTCTTTAAAATCCTATTATAAAAGTATATTTTCTTACTTACACATTTGTGTAACTTA
Organism: Ictidomys tridecemlineatus; assembly: GCF_052094955.1. Classification (NCBI taxonomy): domain Eukaryota; kingdom Metazoa; phylum Chordata; class Mammalia; order Rodentia; family Sciuridae; genus Ictidomys; species Ictidomys tridecemlineatus. The sequence continues at coordinate 24,588,504 of NC_135493.1, forward strand.
GGATGATGCATAACTCAATGTATAATTTTATTATAAGTACATGTTATAGAAACAAAAATAGTTTAGAGACTGTATCTGTCGATTACAAGTGCCATAGTGTTGATTATTTTGACCTCTGTAAAAATACAATGACACAACGGGTGCCCTTTGAATCAAGGAAATACACTGAAGTTCAGAAATGTTTTTCATGGCACTGTGTCAAATGCATTTCATGGCACTGTGTCAAATTCATCTGTGTTCTGTTTTATTCTCTGTCCTTTCTAGTGTCAACCTGGAAAACTAAAACATTATTTTATAGATTCCTTCCTACCAAGCAGTGTCATAACCTTCTTTCTTTATGTGTAATGCTATATCTTTTTTGCAGGTAAAATTAGCATGAATTTTGATGCTCATAGATAGTATCAGTTCAGCATAACCAAAATTATTCTTCCTCTAGTACACAGTGGTCTTTATAACAACTGAGCTCGGCAACAGCTTTAAAACATAGTAATGAGTGTGTTTTATTGTAATTTCTTCAGTTTAGATTGATTATTTAATATCCAAAATCTACAATGAAAGTGAATCATTTAAAAATTAGCTGAGGATTCAATGCATGTTCACCATTTTCTTTAAATATAGCTTGGTTTAAATTTTTTTCATGAACTGTCAAGTATACAATATCACAGTGAAAAAATCATTTCTCTGTACTGTTAAGATATTGTTTCCTCTAACTGGAGCACTAGAAACCTCACTTTTTTTTCTTCTTTCACTTCATAAAACAGTGAGAACAAAAACAGAATAAAGCCCATAGCAACAAGATATTTCTTTTACCATCTGTTTGATTTATGTTGAATTTAAACCACTTGTATTTTAGAAAGGAATCTGTTTTCTATCGTCAAAAGGATGCAATCCAACATCTCTCAGCTGCTAATTTTTAGCACTTAGAGTTTCCCTTGGGCTGCTGTCAACTACGACTTATTGCATAGGTACTTTTCACTAAACTCATTATAAAGTGATTAGCCTCCAGCAAGATAGTGCAATGCTATAGCTTGCTTGCTTTGTATGTAGTTTTGCAACTGAATTTTGTACTGTCAAATCTTATCAGATAGTGAGTATAGAATGACTCCTGGGATTCAACACAAAGAATGCTGAAAGGAATCTTGTTCCTTTTAAGCCATACTTTTTTAAAAAGTAAATGCATGCTCATACACAAATACACACATGTATATGTGTTTACACAACATACACATGAAAGTGTATGTCATTAATTGAAAATAGATGATATCCTAACTAGTATCAAATCCATGAATTATTCTTCAGTTTATGCTTTAAATTAAAAATCTAATTAAGTAATGTTACCTTGATTGTATGACTGGTTATCATTAATATCTGTAATAGTGCTGTTTTCATTAGCATATTTAATTACAATTCTTCTTGCTTATAAGTAAAAGTATTAATCAATACTTTGAGGTCTACTAAGCTTTCTCAGTTTTTCCAATGAAACTGTACTTAGATTGTGTCTTTAGAGATATAGATTATTAAGAAGTGGTCTGGAACTGTGGCTCAGTTGTAGTGCAGTTGCCTCACATATGCGAGGCACTGGGTTCGATACTCAGTACCACATATAAATAATTAATAAATAAATAAATAAATAAATAAAGGTCTATCAACAATTTAAAACATATTTAAACAAAAAGAAATAGTGGTTTATTTTTAAAGCCTTTCTAAAGAGGTGTGCAGTTTCCCATGTCCCACATTCATCAGTACGTGAAACTAGCACTACACTGCAATGCTGAACAGCCTGTATTAGAAACTACATCAGTTACATTGTCTTTCTTCATTACTATTTATTAGTCAAGAGGTTCTTTCTTTAATTCATATTCCTGAACATTAGGGTTATGCTCATGACACACTTATAGAACTTTTAAAATATGAAAAAAGCAGTTTGCATAGTACTTGGGGAAAAAATCCACAGAACTTCACATTCTTATAATGCTCATGTTATGATAATTTCAATTCAAGTATAAATGATAACTCAAGACAAATGATCTACCTTGAATATGAAAGTTATTTCATTATTTTATATTTTTTCTGTTATTTAAGCTGAGCTAGTCCTTATTTTTTATAGGAAATTGACAGTGTTTGAATGCATTGTTTGCATATGAGTTTCATTTTGCAGAACATTATTGGAAAGTTTTTCACCCTTACTCAAAAATTCCCACTCACTAGAATGTCCTGAGACATTCACTTTCCAAAGTATACTATGTACAAAACTCACAAATGGAGGATTAGACTGAGATTTTAATATCAAATTACAGGCCTTCATTTGTTTATATTTAATATGAAGATAATGGAACAAATTTGGAGTGTTCTTATGAAGTTTGGTGATATATATTTTTATTTGAACATATGTATATGTGTTTATATTTTATAATATAGAAAAAATTTTTCAGCTATTACATGGTGTTTTACATTTAGATTAAACTTATTTGTTAATCTTTATATTTTGATGCAAAATGCAAAAAATCCAAATAATAATTAGTTATGTAATACAATTTATTGCATAAAATTTTTTAAATGCACACTATATACATTTTTTATTCTGTTGACGTCTGGGGTGTGTGTGTGTGTGTGTGTGTGTGTGTGTGTGTGTGTATGTGTGTGTGTATGTATGTGTGTAAGTGTCATTAACAATGTTTTGATGGTTATTAAAATTAAATTATGTGAATGATTTTTCATCAAATTAAATATGATTTTATTACCTCCCAAGTACAAAAAATGAAGTAAGAATAGTCTTTATTTCTCCTTCACCTACTGGTTAGAATTATAGAAATTTCTGGCATCATCAGCCTTTCATGATCCAGTGTCCAAAGTATTTTGTTAATCTTATCATTTGCCATCTCCCCACAAATTCTGTGCTCCAATCACATTTCCATAGTTAACATTCTCAATATATAGAGACAATATGTACCCAGTCATTGGCAAGTGCAGGTCAAAGTCTTTGAGAAGCAGCTTCCCAGATGGGGAATAGGGTGACAGGCTCTGTTCGATGTGCTCTTGAGACAGACTCTAACAGGACTACCACTCTGGAGTGACCTGTACTTAACAAAGAGTGAGCACTAATGAATTCAGCTTATAACTTTATGCTTTTTGGTGAGGAACCCAAAATTTGTACATAAAGCATGTATCTTAGCAATACCATGTATTGAGTCTTTATTATGTGCAAGGCTCTGTGCTAAGCACTTTGTATATATTATTTCATTTAATTTACTATCTAAGCAAATTTTCTTATACAACACGATTTTCTATAGTTTGCATGTTGTACTTCAGATCTCTGGAATTTTTCATGTCACACAGCTGCAGATCAGTACCCTTTGACCTACATTCATCTATTCCCCTATTTCAAAAGTAATACACAAAAATCCATTATTTATATTAAAATGTCTTTTTTGATGAGAAGTTTAGTAAAATTGGAAGTGAGGCATTATCCTCAGGTGCAAAATGTAAGAGGCCACAAAATGAAATTTCCCTCTTGCAGATGGGATTAAATTTAAGATTTTGTAACAAGGAGATGCTAAGGACAAATATCCTTACAGGAGGAGGCTTAAAAGCTAGAATCAGGATAAAAGAAATGTGATGTTGTGGTGATGTGAGCAAAGGTTGCAATGAGGCACTTGGGAGATGCCAGCCTCAGGAAGGACACCAACCACCTTTACTTGCTAAATCAGGCCAAGCAGAACACTGATTTAGATTTTTAGCTCACACAAGGTTCTAGGGAAGGGCAGCCAGGAGGTGCCTTAAAAAATTAGCTATGGGATTGGCTAATTTCACTTAGCATTAACATCTCTAACTCCATACATTTACCTGCAAATGCCATGATTTTTTTCGCTTTTATTGCTGAATAATATTCCATTGTATATACATGCCACAGTTTTTATCCATTCATCTACTGAATGGAATCTAGGTTGGTTCCACAGTTTAGCTATTTTGAATTGTGCTGCTATAAACATTGATGTAGCTGTTTCCCTGTAGTATGCTCTTTTTAAGTCCTTTGAGTGTAGAGCAAGGAGAGGGATAGCTGGGCCAAATAGTGGTTCCATTCCCAGTTTTCCAAGAAATCTCCATACTGCTTTCCATATTGGCTGCACCAATTTGCAGTCCCACCAGCAGTATATGAGTGTGCCTTTTTCCCCCCATCCTCACCAACACTTATTGTTGTTTGTTTTCATAATAACTGCCATTGACTGGAGTGAGAAAAAAAATCTTAGAGTGGTTTTGATTTGCATTTCTCTAATTGCTAGTGATGATAAATATTTTTTTCATATATTTGTTGATTGATTGTATATCACCTTCTGAGAAGTATCTGTTCAGGACCTTGGTCCATTTATTGATTGGGTTATTATTATTATTTTTTGGTGCTTAGATTTTTGAGTTTTTTATATATCCTAGAGATTAGTGCTCTATCTGATGTGTGAGGAGTAAATGTTTTCTCTGATATAAGGAGGCTGATTCATACTTGGGTAGGGAGAGGGAGCATGGGAGGAATAGATGAACTCTAGATAGGGCAGAGGGGTTGGAGGGGTAGGGAGGGGGCAGGGGGTTATTAATGATGGTGAAATGTGATGATCATTATTATCCAAAGTACACGTATGAAGACACAAATTGGTGTGAATATACTTTGTATATAACCAGCGATATGAAAAATTATGCTCTATATGTGTAATAAGAATTGTAATGCATTCTGTTGTCATATATAAATTTTTAAAAATTCAGCTATGTGGAGAATAAGATTTGACATCACTTCCATTTAAACTGTACTTTGAAAGTGCTAGATATGTGCTAAGTGACTCACATGACAGGTGGCCACATTCTCAAACAATCCTAGCAATAGGGCTTTCCAGAACTGTCACTGTACATATGAAATAACAGTCTTCGAGATGGAAATCACTTGCTTATGACCCATGTTCCAATCTAAGCTAGTAAAACTTTACAATCTTTAGTAAGTTACTTAACCTCTCTGAGATTCCATTTTTTTAATAAGAAAATTCTGCCTACCTACAAGGTGGAAAGTCAGATTTAGAATGTTAAAGAACTTCTTAAATGGGATTCAGATTCTCTAAATTTTCATTAATAATTCTTTGTATCACATCAGATATTTATTTATGATAAATTTGGTTTTGAACAAGTTAATCTTCAATTTATAAATTCATTGATATTTCCTATTGATTTTTAAGAATTATTTTCAGTAAAGCAGAATTTTACTCATAAGAGAATATAAAAGACCCACTTGAAAATTATTTTTAAAAGAATTCTGGTTATTTTGCTATAATTTTTTCAAATTCTATAGCTTCCTGTGACATGAGAATTGGAATAACTACTTTAGGAAAATTCAGATGGTAACAACAAACATTTTCTCATAAGGTAGAATTGGAGATTCAGTACTAGATTGTGACATATAAAATGCATAGTAATATTCTAGTAAAGAGTGATGTCTTTAAAAATCTTTGAATAAAAATAAGACTATTTCAAACTTGGACTTCCTGTTGGACTATGTGATTTCATTAGCTGAAGAGTTTCATTTTAAAGTGGATGAAAATGCAAAATATCTACATCCTGTACTGGCTGACTTAGAAATAACAGTGATATCTGAAAACAATTAAATTGACATACATACATAATTTTATTTAAATAATGACAAGGCTGACAATTCCCAGGGAGTCAATTTTATCTGGGTAAGAAAGTTTCTGTTACAGGATTAATGAAAGCAAAAGTGTCAGGAGTTTGGAGACAGAGGGAGAAATGTACTTTGACTGCTTTGGCAATACAGAAAGAAAAATTCTGAACCAAATGATCAAACAGGGCTGCTATTTTTATATTTTGTCAAACAAGATTTCCATTAAAGGCTCGGGGAAATAATAATACATGCTATATTTAGGTACTCTGTTGGAACAAATGGACTCTACTGTCAAGGTGAGAAATCCCAAATTCATCTCCTGTAAGATGTTTATTATATGACAAATATTTGGCTGTATTTTAAGGCAAAACCCTAAAAAACTTAAATAATTTTGGACTATTCACCCTTTCTGAATTGAAGAATGAGAAATAACATAATAGCAATTGTTATCTACATTTTATAAAATTTTATTTCCTGTAATTTTTTTTTACGTAAATAGAACACAACTTCTCATTTCTCTAGTTGTACACGATGCAGAGTCACACCATTCATGCAATCATACATGTACCTAGGGTAATAATGTCCATCTTATTTCATCATCTTTTCCAACCACATACCCCCTCTTTTCCCCTCATTCTCCTCTGCTCAAATCAAAGATTCTTCATTCTTCCCTCGCCCCCCTCCATTATGGATCAACATCCACTTACCAGAGAAAACATTTGGCCCATAGCAGCTCAGTTCACAATAGCTAAACTATAGAACCCACCTATATGCCCTTCAGCAGATGAATGGATAAAGAAACTGTGATACACACACACACACACACACACACACACACACACACACACACACTGGAATATTACTCAACCTTAAAAAAGAATGAAATCATGGCATTTGCAGGTAAATGGATGGAGTTTGAAAATATCATACTATTTTAAAAGAAGAATGCTGGATTACACATATGCAGAAAAAATAACTGTCCTGAGGGCATGCTTTTAGAAGTACCAGATACCTGTCTCTCATAAAAGTATCTTTCAATTTTCTTTTGTAGTAATTGTTTCGAAGTTCTTTTCTAATATGCATTACATTTATGGCAATAAGACTAAAATTTTATGTCTATACACAATTTGGACATGATCAAATATTTTAAATAATCATTCACCATCGCAGATAGCACAGTAGTTTCATTTAAGATTTCCTTTGTTGTTTGAGAAGTCTTATCCAATATTCCAGAAGAAATTCCTTGTATATTTTCAAAGATCTATTTATTTATTAAACATTGGCCTTCCTGATCCACATCAAATTAATTTTGTGATTACTCATAAGTGACTATAAAATTTAGTAAACAACTAACAAATTACCAAATTACAGTTTACTAATATTTTCTTTCCCTCTTGATAATAAAATGCTACCTTACAAAATTGCTAAATTTGTATTAAAATGGAAGGCTATATGGAAATGATTTTTTCCATGTCTCTATGTTCTTACACCAGAAAGAAATTGTTTTTATTGTTTTCAATATTTTATTGAATTTCCTCATCTCTTCTCATAGCTTATTCTTCTACATGGACACAAACATCACATTCTCAACCCCGTCACCCCCAAAATTATCACTGTTATTTTCACAGAAATTATGAATAAACTAATTTGGAAAATATTTATATATTTACAATGTTGACTGGTTGTATTTTTCATCTATGTAAATAGTACAAGTGTCCCCAGCCAAGTCTTTCTTCTGCCTTTATATGTATCATTTTGAAATATAAGTTTAGATGTATTTAAATGTTACCTCTTCAGGGAAGGACTCTTGTCTAATCACCCAAATATTTATACAGTGTAAATAGCATAAACCTTGGTTTTTTCTTTCAAAACACATATATATTTTTTTTGAAACAATTTGTCTATACTTGTTTACTTATATGCCTCCCAGCTAGTGTAAAAGTTATGAAAGGAAGGTATTTTATCTTTTTCATTGTTCTCTGTCCATCATCAATAATTTTTGAATGAAGTTAGCTCAGAAATAAAGCACTGCATTATGTTTCATGATGCTTTATCAGTCTTGGTTCTGTCATCCTTGACTATTATGTAATGTCACATATGGCATCTAGTTGAAGTATTGTATGTAATCATCTACTTTTAAAAATTGTTCTCTCTGTGTGTGTATACACATGTTTAACTCTAATTTATTTCCTTTCAATATTGTTCATTATAGTGTCATTTTGAGTATTTATTTTTTGAGCAACTTATGTTCATAAATACTGTTGTGGAAAGAAATTTTAAAAACTTCTATAATGTTTTTCTGTTATTTTGAATAGATATGTTTCCCAGTGAGATATATTTTTCTCATTCTTAATAATATTATTATTTTTTTCTGAATTGCTGTATATTTTTACATATTTGTTACTTTTTATTTTCCTCTTAAAATTCTCCCACTAAGCTGTGTACATATGCTTATTACTTTGCAAAGTGAAAATGGAGTTCAATTGTATAACAAACTCATAAATATCTTTGTAAAAATCTTTCAGATCTCAATGCAGAGAAGGGAAATTTAAAAAAAAAATATATTGTAAATTTACATTTTCAGTTGGTGATCTAATATCCTGGAGGAATTGAGAAAACATTCAAGGTCCTTAATAGTAAGAAAAATTTTCACTATGCTCTTTCTTCATTAGCAAGAACAAATTCAGTATAAATGAACCCAGAAGCAAAGGCATGACCCTCTTCCTTCTACCAATAACAACTCATTTAAGGCAAAACACTAAAATTCCTTCTGAGTTATTCTGTCTATAGCACTTACTTTTGACTTACAGTAAAACATTATCATCAGTTTAGCAATCACATCTTGCTCCCAGGTCTAATTGTAGGTCTAGATGCTGTGCATGCATAGAGATATGGCACTGATATGATATGCTCATCAATGATCTTTGACTAACTTTTAAGCAATTCAGTCTACTTCTTTAAAGGTTAAAAGTTTCTGATAGATCTTGTAGTAGTTTTATATTTAATTTTTGAGAAACCTCCATACTGTTCTCAATAGCAGCTATAGCATTTTATTCTTTCACATCAATAGTGTACAGATTCAAATTCTAACATTTGTTTTATTTGTTGTCAACACTTATATTATTTGTTGATAATAGTCATCCTGACAGATGTGAAGTAGTATTTCATTATGATTTTGATTTGTACTTCCTTGCTGATTAATACAATTGAGCACCATTTCAAATACCTACAGATTATTTATATGTCTTTTTAGGAAAAACAAAGATGTCTGTTCAGATTCTTTGTCCAATTTTAACAAGGTTCTTAGATTTTTGGCTATTTAGTTATATGAGATTCTTATACATTTTGGAAGATAACCTTTTATCTATTTGGATTACAGATATGGTTCTCCTATCTGTATCTTTATCCAAAAGGATTGAAATAATGGTTTCAAAGAGATGTTAGTATCCCTATGTTAATTGTGGCAATATATAGACTATTCAGAATGTGTAAACAACCTAAATATCCATTGATAGATGAACGAAGGAAAATGTGATGTACACATACAAAAAATACCACTCACCCTTCCAAAAGAAGTTAGTTATGAAAGATGTAACAACATGTTTGAACTTTGAGAACAATATGCTAAGTGAGATATACTAGTCACAGAAAGAAAAACACTAAATGATCACACTTACATATGGTATCTGAAATAGTACATTTTACAGAATTAAAAGAGAGTAATGGTGGTTACCAATGCCCAGGAAGAGGAAAATAATGGGTAATTACTAATGAAAACACACAAAATTTTAGTTTAGTAGGGTGAATAAACTCTAAATATCTGCTGTACAACATTTTACCAACATTTAATCATAATGAATGATGTCATTAAAATTTCTCAAGAGAGTAGAGCTCATGTTGTATTACTAATACAATAAAATAAAATTAAAAGATAAATGCATAAAATTATGAGAATGAATAATGTGTGTATATTTATTTGTCAAAGGATATTAGTAATCAATTTATAATTAACCTAATTTATTAATAAATAATACTATTAAGGAGAAAAAAGAATCTCACTAGAGTTTTGTCAATTTACTTCTCAGACATACCATATTTTTAGAAGGCAATTTTCTGTTCAGGGCTTTATTCTTTCTTTCACCTCATTCATTCTTATTTTAACTAAAAGGAAATCCTCAAAGTATGTGGTACATTGATTGGCATGTTTCAATCTTATTTTTATAAGTTTGATCTTTCATTGGGAATATAGAGAGCTACTGTGGTATCATTGCGATTTTTACTAGAAAGTATTCATTTTTTTCCTTTCACCTTTTCTGAGCTTCCTTTCCATGTAATTTCTTTTGAAATTTTAGAATTGCCAAGAGAAATTTGGATTTTTGCAACAGATACCTATATTACAATACTGATGCTCTGTTCTGTGATTAAAATATAAACTATCTTGGTAAGGTGACCAATTTAGGCATTATCAGACATTATACACTTTCAAATTCAACAAATGTTTCTTCATAAATGTCAATGAGACACAACACTTGCTAAACTGTTGCCCACATCATAGGAAATAATTTGTCTTTATTTAAAAATGGAGGGAATTAGACAAGCAAAATAGTGTTATTTAGATATTATTTGTAAGAAATCCATGATATTATGAGTAACTATCCAAAAAAATCAAATTAAGCGCAACTCTAGTGAACGAGATCTTACATAGAAGCAATGTGAGGAGCTCCTATATATTAAGACTCGCATGTTTTTAAAAAAATGTTTATAGTTAGTACTTGTGCATGTACAGAGAGGTAAATGCACTTTCTTATCTTGTGGACAAGAAACCAGGACAGGCCAAATTTAGTTACTGACTGAAAAGGAATATTGCTTTCCATGTGGGTGCCCTCCACAGCAATAATGAGTTAAGCATTTCTTGTACTTAAAATCTCTGATATTAACTTATGCCCCATTTATTTGACTGAATCCTATGTCCTCCTCTTCTACTTTTAAATGCCCATACAGATACTCCAGGATCCATGATAAACTTATGTTCATAAAGTCAGCTGATTAGCAGCCTTAATTACATCAATAAAGTTCTTCTTTGGTACTACTTAAGGTTGACTATCTGAGTCACAGCAATCCTCATGGAAGGACATCTTTAAGATTCTGCTTACCCACCAAGGAATATTGGATACACTAACACGATGGGAAAATCCATGCTTCATCACTTTGATAGCTTTTTTTTTCTGTTTCTATTTGCTCTTACACATTTTCCATTTGTAAATGTTATAGATTTGCAAGGTGGATTTTTTTAACTTGATCTAGCCATACACAACTTTTTTTAGAAGTTTGAATCACTCATCAAAATTTTTAAAAATTCCTGGAATTATTAGCCTCTGATTTTTACATAATTTCTTATGCTATAAAGTGCACAAAAATCCCTACTAAAAATAACCACTGTAAGTTAATCATTAACAGACCCTTTAGAAATCTTAGAGATGCTCATTTTGTAGAGAAATGAGGAAACGAAAATGTCAGCACTGGCATCTAAAAGGGTAAAGATTTCTTGGTAATGAGAAAGGCAGCTGTTTCAATACAATTTTTTTAAAAAGTAAAATGTCCCATTGTGCCCTAGAATTCCTAATTAATTCTAGTGAAGAAGTAGAGTTCACTGATTTTGTAATTTTTGCCACCCAGGAGAAAAATAAAATGATCTTAAGCAATAAGATAGGATCTAAAGAAACTTTATACCAGCGATTTAAAGTGATCTAAGATATAAAATAAACTACATTACAAATTATTAGTTCAGAAAATGGACATAAAGTCAAATAAATGTGTTCATATATAAAATTATAAATCTCTAGAAATGTAAATTAGTTGGAACACTTATTTTTAAAAATATTTAAGTATAAAAGTAGGAACTTGATTGCCTTATACAATATAACTGATTGATTATAACATTTGGCATTGTCACTTAGAAAAATATATCATTGTGTGTCACGACCCCCTTGCCCGCAAGGAAGACGCGACTCAGGAATCTTCTTTCAGCAGTTTATTCAGGCCCTTGATATTCTTCTAATGATTCTTCTACTACCCGGAATAATAATTGGATGCCCCTCCCAGCCTTAATAAAGCACCTCGAACCCCAATGCAAAGCTGCCACGTGTACCCTTCTCACAGGGTGCTAGAAAATGACATGCCAACTTTCTCTGATAAGGAGCTGGGAACACGCCAACTCTCTTTGATATGGAGTTGTCCTTCACAGACCACAACGGAGCCAGCGCCATCATGTAATGGCAACCACAGTCCGCAGGAACGGCTCACCACAGCTCCCCCTTTTTGTTTCACTAAGACAATACAGGCGAGAGTAGAGGTCCTATCCCACTGTGCAAAAGTGGCTGCATAGTATGGGCCAGCCCCAGGGGGCGCCTTCCCCAGACCTGACACCATATCAGCCGACGCCTTTTTTCGTGGGGCGGGGCGGAGACACGTCAAACCCGCATGCAATAGGACATGCTCCCCTTGAGGTCCCTCTTCTCAATGGATCACTCAAGTGCAGTGCCTTGCCTCGCATCCTGTATCGTGACGATGGTGAGTAAGAGGGAATAGCTGAGGTTGAACTGTGGCCATGCAGAGGTACAACTACAAACAAGTTGGCAGCACCCTGAAAGAAAGGCACGGACTTTAAAGTGATAGATAAAGACCAGTGTGGAAACCCTTCTGCGTGCAATGGCAACAAGACCCGCAGAGTGCAAGGGCTTTCCAGCACTAAGAGAAAGACAAAAGAAGGACATGTCGTACCCAGTGCAATGTTATAATAACTTGGGGTGCAACGACCATGTCAAAGGCACTAGTGTAGAAACCCATCTGCGTGCAATGGTAGCAAGACCGGCAGAGTGCAAGGGCTTTCTGACACTAAGAGAATAACGAGGAAAGACATGTCAATCCCAGTGCAATGTTATAATAACTTGGGGTGCAATGACCATGTCAAAAGTTTAGTGCTTAAGATGCGCAAGCCAGACCTGTGGCGAGTTGCCAGTTTCTAAAGCAGCAAGAGCTTGTATGATCATAGCCTTATCTTGAGCACTACGAGCCTTAAGGCGACAGAGAAACCACAAACAGAGGAACATACCAAAACAACACAGTGCACCAAAAATGCCTACTCCCACCCACTCTTTAAAAAAGGAAAAAGCAGAAGATATCCAATTGATGAATTGACCCAGAGTCACGGGATCGACACGGGTACTATTGAAGACAGCTATCTGGGTTAGTTGAGACTGGATCATGTCTTCCGCTTCCATGGACCAATTTCCGGCCAGATATCCACCAATGATGTGGGAAGCATTTCTGGAATCATTAAATCTGACAGAGGTTATACATAAATGTGCACGTTGGTCAATGCAGCCTAAAAGTACTAGGTCAGCCAATTCCTCTACCTGAGCTTGAAGAAAATCTATTCTTTGGTTGGTAGCTAAAATCCCTGACAAAATATGTTGATTAATCGCATTTTGCGATTCAAGTATAGTGGACGTTTGTTGAACAACTTGATTAATAGTGGCAGCAGTTTGTACTTGACTGGCCATGGCTACTCCGGCCGTAACTGCTGCAGCAGCAGATGCCGCCATGGCTGTCACTATAGCTGCCGTGATTCCAAAATCTCTGCGGACTCTAAGTAGCTCTACAATAGGAAATTTATCTGGATCCGCAGTGACTGGTATTGGGACAAAAGTTGGAATTTTCATAATTACTGCTACAGTCCAAGAACCATTCCAACACTCAGATAAGAAACAGGTAGTATGAGAACAATCCAGCATCCCCGACGAGGTGTGATTAGCTAAAAGGAACAGGAACGGGGATTGGATACAGACCATTGCAGGAGGCAATGTGGCATAATGTAACAGAGAGTTGAACGAAACAGATGTAAGCCTATTACCTCGTTCACTCTCCTTAGTAGTGCCAGAAACATTAGCCAGCCAACTTTTGGCTCCTAGTAATTGAGCCAATGCAGAAATATCGGCTGAAGCCCCCTTCTCATTGGAAATGAGCCATTGAAACCAAGACCAACCTGTTCCTGTAGAGGAGTTGGCATTGTTGTTAAAGTTATAAACATATCTCTTCAGAGGGGGGGAAAAGGAGAAACCTTTAGCAACTTGATGTTTCTCCCAAGAATGATCCTGACAAGGCGTAAATGTCGGGGGAAAACCAAAATTAGGGGTACAGTAAGGAGAGGCCTTGAAATGAGTGGCATAGCAAGTACTATTAGAAGAAGGAGGCATTGGGATTAATACCTCGGAGATAATAGCTAAAGTAGTTATGTTTAAAACAGAGCTAGTTGCGGGGGTCCCTGAGCCTGATTGCTTCCCTGAAACTACTTGGCTCAATACAGCACTGAGAATACTCCCTGAGACTCGACTGGACCGCAATGGGTCCTCCCAGTTAGTCAAATTTTTAGTCTTAAGGCTAATACAATTAGTGTTCCCAAGACTGAAACAAAAAACTCCTGTGAGATTAACTTGAGACTGATTAAAAATATTTTCCATGTCCCCTCTAGGAGAGGTACAAGGAGCAGACATCTCACATGAGGTAGAAAAAAGAGTGGGGAGGACACTAGAATTACTATGAACTGGCATTGGCATTGGCCATGCCCGTGCCACTGCCCACCACTGCATTGGTGTCATCTATACCGTTGGCACCAGCATCAGAGCCAGAGCACTCATCAGAATGAAGCTCCTCATCATGGGACTGTTGTGGCACCTCCTGCTGCTGGTTAGTAGATCTCGAGACTCTTCTTGTCAGGCGTTCAGGGATCCACAGCGGCTCCGTGCGATCCTGGGGAAAAACACATACAGATCCTCGTGCCCATGTCAGCACGGGGTCGGGGCCGTTCCATTGGCCCGTAAGAACATCTTTCCACTTAACATAGCCAGTCACAGAGGGCTGAGGGGACACATGTCTATCGGCCGCAGAGCGGCCATGAATATCCAAATTTAAAAAATTAATGGTAAAAAGAGCTAAGGACAGGCGTTCTTTAGGAGTGTGGTCAACTCCTATTCTCCCTTTTTGTTTTTCTAAGGTTTCTTTTAAGGTGCGGTGGGCACGTTCAACAATGCCTTGCCCTTGAGGATTGTAAGGCAACCCATGAGCAAGTTGTACTCCCATAGTAGAACAAAAAGATGTAAACTGTCTGCCCGTATAAGCAGGTCCATTATCAGTCTTAAGGGATGCAGGTGCACCCCATGCTGCCCATGCCTCTAAGCAATGAGTAATAACATTACGTGCCTTTTCTCCCGATAGAGCAGAAGCATGAATAATTCCAGAGTATGTGTCAATAGAAACATGTACATATTTGAGGTTACCAAAGTCAGGCACGTGAGTTACGTCCATTTGCCAGACGACCAATGGCTTCAATCCTCGTGGGTTTACACCATAAGTAGGAGGATGAAGAAATGTGACACAATGGGGACATTGTAATACTATCTGACGAGCATCTGCTCTGGAGATGGAAAAACGTCTGCGCAGTGTCATAGCATTGACATGAAAGTTGTGATGAAACAATTTAGCTTCTTCTAAGGAGGAGGCCAAGCATACCAACTGGCTTCTAGTTGCCGAGTCAGCACAGGCATTACCCTGTGATAACGGGCCAGGAAGAGAGGTGTGAGCCCGAATGTGCATTGGATAGAAGGGGGCAGTACGGCTACGGATAAGCTGTTGAAGCTGATTAAAGTAAGCAGACACAGTATGGGTGTCACTAATAGCTCCTACAGCCTCCAGAATTTTGAGCGCCTGCACCACATAGATGGAGTCCGAAATGAGATTGAAAGGAAAAGAACACTGTTTAAAAACTTCAATGACAATTTGTAGTTCTACCCATTGTGGATTTCCAGGAGCAAATTGATGCTGGACAGGGTGAGAGTCATTAATCACATAAGCTCCCATTCCAGACTTAGAGCCATCAGTAAAAATGTTAACAGCCCCCGGAATTGGAGTGGGTGAAGTTACTTTAGGGAAAATGATAGGATGCTCTTTAACAAAATGGAGTAATGGATGAGAAGGGTAATGATTATCAATATCCCCTTGAAACGAGCAACATAGAATAGCCCAGTTGTCTAGAGTAGCACACAAAACATTAAGTTGAACTTTAGAATAGGGTATGATAAGAGAAGAAGGTGCTTGTCCAAAAAATTGAATGCTCTGTTGAATCCCTCTAAGTGCTAACGCTGCAACAGCATCAGGATAGTATTCTAAAGATTTTCCTGGGGATACATGTGGGTGGATCCATAGTAAAGGCCCATCTTGCCACAGTACTCCAGTAGGCTGCCGCATAGTGGCAAGCACACATAACTGGAAAGGTTTATCACTCTGGAGCCTGCATAGAGTAGCATGTTGTATAGCTTCTTCTACTTTTATAAGGGCCGCTCTAGCCTCTTTAGTGAGGGTACGAGGGGAAGTAAGATCTGGATCACCCTTAAGAATAGCATACAAAGGCTGGAGCACGATATTAGGAATATGTAAATAACCTCTTATCCAATTAATATCTCCCAACAGTTTTTGAAAATCATTTAAAGTTTGGAGATCTTGAGTTCTTATAGTAACTTTTTGTGGTTTTAACATGTCATATCCAATCGTCGCTCCCAAATACTGAATAGAATCCCCTGTTTGAACCTTTTCAGGTGCAATATGTAATCCATACTGAGCTAACAACTTCACCAAGTCTTTATAGGCCTCATAAACTGACTGTTGTAATTTGGCTGCCAATAATACATCATCCATATAATGAATAATCTTGATGGAAGGATATTGTTGTCTGAGAGGTGCGAGTGCCTTCCCTACATACATCTGGCAAATCGTAGGACTGTTAGACATTCCCTGTGGTAAAACAACCCACTCAAACCTTTGATCTGGTTCCTCGTGATTACACGAGGGAAGGGTGAAGGCAAAACGCTGTGAGTCCTTAGGATGCAAAGGAATAGAAAAGAAACAGTCTTTAATGTCAATAGCAATGATATGCCAGCCCTGAGAAACAGAGGAAAGCAGCGGCAGCCCGAAACACCCCCGCCATACGGAGGCGGATCGGGAGGCCGCCCGTTCTTGAGCCCTTGCTTATCTCTGTTCCCTGTACCTAAACTCCCTAGCTGCCGAGACAGCGTCTCCAGCTCCTCCTCTTCATTATCTTCTACCTCTGACCCACTTTCGCATGGGGGCGTGCGCAGCACACTGAGATCTGGATACAGTCTCCTCCCGTTCTCCACGCCCCGCACACTCCCCTCTTCCTGAGACACTTCGCTCTCTGTTGTTTCTGATTTTTCTTCATGCAATTGTTCTAAAACCTCCTGCCCTTTAACAAGCGCTTCTTGGCATCTGCCATCCGTAAGACAACTACGGACCATCTTCCAGAGGGGTATCACCCCGCCCTCTAGCATGCCCTGCTCACAAGCAAAGTCAAGGTCTTTGCCTAATTTATCCCAGCTGGGTGTAGTGAGGCTGCCTGAAAATGCAAACCACGGTGCAGCTGTATCTACCCTTTGTAAAAATTTCTCTAAGGTACTGCGTTTCACCTCCAGTCCCTTGGAACGTAAAAGGCCATCGAGGGCCAGAAGGAGTGGACTTGAAGTCACGGCACCCATGACGCAACACAAGAAAACACAGAAATCGAAAGTGAAAGTACACAAAACAAAACGAACATACACAGAAAGAGAACAAAAATTCAGAGTGCAATTGCTATGAGATGTAACGCCCTCTCTTTTTACAGAGGAGCAGGTACCTTTTAATGCTCCCTCTTTATGTATAGAGGAGCCTCCGCTTTTTAACAGCGGGTCCCACCTTACCTGGGACTTACCGGCGCGCCTCCCTGACTGCTGAAAGTTCTGGTTCCTGGGTGTTTCTTTGTTTCTTTTCTCCCGGGTCTCGGCACCACTTGTCTCGACCCCCTTGCCCGCAAGGAAGACGCGACTCAGGAATCTTCTTTCAGCAGTTTATTCAGGCCCTTGATATTCTTCTAATGATTCTTCTACTACCCGGAATAATAATTGGATGCCCCTCCCAGCCTTAATAAAGCACCTCGAACCCCAATGCAAAGCTGCCACGTGTACCCTTCTCACAGGGTGCTAGAAAATGACATGCCAACTTTCTCTGATAAGGAGCTGGGAACACGCCAACTCTCTTTGATATGGAGTTGTCCTTCACAGACCACAACGGAGCCAGCGCCATCATGTAATGGCAACCACAGTCCGCAGGAACGGCTCACCACAATTGTGCACAATTTAGCTAATTTTTCTGTTTTACTTTTGAAGTCCATAAAATCGAATGCTGTTTCTTACTTTAAATATTATTATGAGGATTAAACAATAGGATAAGTGCATCCCTAGGTGCCCTGGGTGATGAAATGGCAGTGTAGCATGATTTGCCCAAACCTATGCCTTGGTTTTTAGTAAGTAAATCATAGGGCAAATATTAATAGTGATACTATGATAATCCTCACTATGAAGAAGCACTTTGCCTCTGCTGTCACCTCCTCTTTCTCCTCATTCTCCATCTTTCTGTTCTCCTTTCTTGAGATTTCATTTCCTTTCTTTCACTTCCTTGCTTTTTCTTCCATTTATTTCAAGAATAATTGTAGAATCAAAACTAAAATCTATATTATGTCAAATTATTCATACCAAAGGAAAATATTCTAAGGAGCAATTCATTAATAGTGTTAAATTTTAAAGTGATATCATAGACAAGGAGAACAAATAAAATAACACTGTAGAACTATAAGGTAGAGAGTCCATGAGATGATTTTTATAAGAACACTTGTATTGCAATGAGGATATTAATCTGGTAAAACACTAATTTTCTACATCAAAGGGGTATGTAGCACACTAAGTGGTTGCTTACACAGATAAATGGACCAGTAAAATAACATTTAATTAAAACCAAATTTTATCCAGCCACCTATTCCTGCAGAGATATAAAAGGGGAAAAGTGTCCTCACTAAGGAAACCAGAGCTAAGATTTTCATACTTCAGAAAAGGACATCAGAAAGTCTAGACGAGTAACAGTTTAATTAGAGGATCCCCAAAGGTATATCTTCAGTTACTCTGGGCCTAGTTTGTGTTCTGTTGCCTACAGCTATCTTATTAGTTTCATCAGCTGCATTCCTTTAAATTCCATCCTCATTCTAAAACTCTTATACACAGCTATTCAGTCAGATTTCAGATATCATCAGGAAATGATGACCAAGGAAGCTTGTTTATATTTGATTGGATAAAGCTAAGAGTTTACAGCCCCTTTCCATAAACAGCTAAATGGCCAGACATCAAGAGACTAGAGTGAACAATGAGAAAAAGGCTCACTAAGCTTTCCAAAATATGCATTTTAAAGCAAGTTACATTGTGTCAGCCAGCTTTTATCTCTGTGACAAAATACTGGAGATAATCAACTTATAAGGAGGAAAGATTTATTTTGGCTCATTATTTCTAATGATTCAGTCCATGCTTATAGGCCTTGTTGCTTTTGTCTTATGATTGACTTATACTGGAATATGATATGGAATATGTGGTGGAGAAAATCTGTTTACTTTGTGGGGGATTGAAAGAAAAGTGCAAGAGTGAAAGGGACCAAAGTACCAATACACCCTTCAAGGGCATACCCCAATGACCTCACTTCCTTCAATAAAGCCTCACCTCTTAAAAATTCCACCACTTCCCAATAACACCAACACTAGTGACCAAGTCTTCAACAGATGGGATTTAGAGAACATATCAGATCAAAAACATGGCACATATATTTGTATTTCAAATATACCTTTATCATCTAATGAATTCTGGCCAATCATGCTTAGATTTGAAGACTGACCATACTTTCAATCTGACAACTATTGAATTTCAAAATGACTTTTTAAAGGTAGAGTCTACTTAGCACCTTAATGGAGAAAGTCTCAAAAATGTCATTAAGCAATTATTGAGGGCTGAGGTTGTGGCTCAGCGGTAGAGCACTCGCCTAGCATGTGTGAGGCACTGGGTTCAATCCTCTGTACCACATAAAGTAAAATAAAGACCTTGTGTCCACCTATAACTAAAAAAAATATTTAAAAAGAAATTATTGAATAAAAGCATGCATACAGTTATAATTGCCATATGCCTTAAAATCATGTTTCTAGAATATTTCGTCATGACTTCTATATAGTCATATTTCCAGAAAGAAGTTAACTAGTCACAGATGATCTCTCTTCTATTTATCAAACTCATTTAAGGAATTGGAAAAATATTATAGTTAAGTTAATCTTGCTTTAAATTCTCTGAGAGAATGGCAGCTATTATGAAGACAAATAACAATAACTGTTGATGAGGATGTGGGGGGAAAGGCACACTCATGCACTGCTGATGGGACTGCAAATTGGTGCAGCCAATATGGAAATCAGTATGGAGATTTCTTGAAAAACTGGGAATGGAACCACCATTTAACCCAGCTATTCCTCTCCTCAGTATATACACAAAGGACTTAAAAAGAGCATACTACAGGGACCCAACCACATAATTGTTTATAGCAGCACAATTCACAATAGCTAAACTGTGGAACTAACCTAGATGCCATTCAGTAGAGGAATGGATTTAAAAATGTGGCATATATATATACAATGGAATATTACTCAGCAGTAAAATAGAATAAAATAATGGCATTTGCAGGTAAATGGTTGAAGTTAGAGAAGATAATGCTAAGTGAAGCTAGCCAACCCCCCAAAAACAAATGCGAATGTTTTCTTTGATATAAGGAGGCTGGTTCATAGTGGGTTAGGGAGAGGGAACATGGGAGGAATAGATGAACTCTAGATAGGGCAGAGGGGTGGGAGGGGAAGGGAGAAGGCAGGGGATTCGCAAGGATGGTGGAATGTGATGGACATCATTATCCAAAGTACATGTATGAAGACACGAATTGGTGTGACTTTGTATGCAACTAGAGATAAGAAAAATTGTACTCTATATGTGTAATAAGAATTATAATGCATTTCAATGTTATATATAAATAAAAAATAAGGAACAAAAAAATAAATTACCTGTGAATTGGAAACTATTTAAGCATCAAATTTTATTGATCCAACTAATATTAAAATAATTTTAAAATTTATCTTTACCACTTAATATTTGTATTCACGTATACACACATTTCTCTCTCTCTCTCTCTCTCTCTCTCTCTCTCTCTCTATATATATATATATATATATATATATATATATATATATATATGTGTGTGTGTGTGTGTGTGTGTGTGTGTGTGTGTGTGTAGTAACCATGCCCCAATTTTGAGGAAAATTCTCATATGGTCAACACTGCAAAGCATGTTAAAATCTTATGTAAGTGAATGTTAAAAATATTTTCAGGAACTTCAAACATATGCAAATAGAATAACATACAACTGATTTGGGTGGCATAGAAATGGATGTAATTTCAGCACATTAGATGGGATGTTTGATAAAGAAAAATAATTTTTTGACCATGAGGCATGTGTAAATATGGGAACGGAGACATTAAACATTGTGAATGCTGATAAAAACAGTAAAAATATTCATGTGTATAATTCTTTTAATTTGATTTTATTTTGTCTAAAATAACAGTAATAAGATGTGAACAGTGGGATTTTCTGGCACCCTATGAAGCTACCATTCTGCTTTTATTTTTATTGAAATCACAAGCAAAACAATCAAAGAATTCATTTTCATGGGAGCCATACTTTTAAGCAGAGGAAATAATATATGGTAGAAAATGAACTCAGAAGATCCCTCATCTTTAGACAATCTTCCATGAAGTTTTAAAGGACCTTTTGAAAAGTTATTAGAACATCATAAATCTCAGTTTCCTGAACTTTAGACTGAAAATTACTTCTACTCTACTTAATTCATAAAACATTTCTGACATCAAATGATCGAATAATTTCTCAAATAGCTTTGTAAACCATAGATCCTAAATAACACAAACTGTCATGGAAATGTATGTGTCTTAATCATACTTTAGCTATATGTAATCATGTAACAGTATAGAGTATCAATTCTATTTATATTTTGTGTTAGACTCTTAAGATGTCATAGAAAATAACATCAGAAAAATTTTATCATTTTTAGCCCCTTAAAAAACTACAATTTTTATAAATACATTAAAATAAAATATATATCCATATTGAGTGTTCCCAAAGGAAAAGTTCATATTGAGAACTTTTACTATTCCCTTGAGGATATTTTGTGAACCTATTATTCAGGTAAATATATGGAAAAAAGTCAAAATTCCCTTCCAGCCCCAACTGCTTTGTTTAGTTTTGTATTTTTCTATATTAGAGATTAAATAATAGCTGGATATTGCAACAAAGAAAGAGGACAAAATTATAAGGGTAGACTTTACCAGATCCTTATTAAAGATTCCACTGATCAGCAAACTCAGTGTTCTACTACATTCTTCTCACAAACAGGAAATAAATTATGTTATTCTGATGCCATATGACTCTCAATTCCATTGTCTAACAAAAAATATTTCTTATAATTACAAATGTTTACTATGTAAATTTATGAAACTCCAAAGTGTTGTGATATTTATATAATTATCCATCTTACCTTCTTTTTGTTTGCTTTCATGAATGTGTTTACACATATTAACAATTGAGTTAAAAATCATAGTTCAGCTTAATGCAAAAGTATCTATTTAAATATGACTAACTACTTGGCAGATGAATATTATGGAACAGGTTTTATAAAATTGCTCAACTTCTTCTGTACTCCAAATAGCTCATATGCATTTAGCGAAAATTAATCTAAAACACATTTGAATGATTGGCTCTGAACTAGCCATCAAATCCCAGAATGGGAATTTAGAACTTATTTTTGAGTATTTCTTAGACAGAAGAGACCAACGCATATCCTTTGTTGCTAAAATACAAAACATCTGTACCTGGAATACTGCACCAGCTTACAAATCACTGGGCCACAAGAAAGAGAATTGAGTAGGAGAAACTGAAATGATCATAGAATAAAGGACGTTGCCATAGAAAAGCAGCTCTAAACTAGAACATTTCAGTGAAGTGTTTTTCTTTAGATTCTTGTTTTATAAAACAATAGCAGAGTAGATACTAAAGTACAAAATGCATATTTTTAAGATCATGACAAAGAAAATTATTTTCCTCAGGAGGTTCCCTTATTTAATAAAGAGAACATGGATAGCATAATAATAATAGAGGTTTGGGATAAGTATAACAAGTTTTTTGGTAATCAAGTGTGATAATATTGTTTCAGTACCAGACATTTAACAGGGGCTCTGTAAATATCACTATACCATTTTACACATAAAAATAAACAAAACTTAATTACTATTCAAAAGTATGGTACATGTCAAAATATAAACAAAGAGTATAATTCTGAGTGTGATAAACTCAAAGTAGTTTTAAAACAAAAATTAGGATATTAAGAAAGACATACGAAGGATTTGGAGGTATATATTTAAGATGTTTTAGAAGAAATGTTCAACATATCAAGAGAAAGACCCTTTATTTTCCTTAAAGCTGTCCTTCAATAAATAAATAAATTCTCTTTGTAAGGAATTAAAGGGAAGTTTCAGAACTTTTGGAGACATACAGTAGTCAAGCAAAAAGCCCTTTTATGTTATACATAATATTAAATAATTATTAGCTACTACTCTGTTTCCCCAGCCCTTGAAAGATGACAGTTTTCTTCCAAATGTTTAATTGTTCAAATGACCAAGCAGAGAATGAAAAATAAAATGCCTTAAGAAAGACAGCCTACAAATCGTTGATCTGTGGATAGTCATTACTACCCTCTTTACAAACAACTACCTCCCTCTTTTATTCCTAAATTGTCCATTGTGAAGCCATCCACTAGCATTTCTTCAATGAGGACCTTAACATACATTACGGTTTGGATGTGAGGTGTCCCCCAAAAGGTCATGAGAGACAATGCAAGAAGGTTTAATGGTGAAATGATGGGATTATGAGAGTCTAAAAACCAATCAACAAATTAATCTCCTCTGGGATTAACTGAGTGGTAACTGAAGGCAGAGAGGGTGTGGCTGGAAGAGGTGGGCATTGGGAGTATGCCTTTTGGGTATGTATTTTGTATCTGACTAGTGTAGTCTTTCTCTCTCTCTCTCCTTCTTCATCATCATGTGGGTCTCTTCCACTATGCTGTTCAGCCTCACCTCTAGCCCCAAGGAAAGGGGCCAGCTGCATATGGACTGTGACTTCTGAAACCATAAGCCCCCAACTTCCTCTAAAATTATTCTTATAGGGGTAGGGTTGGGGTTGTGGCTCAGCAATAGAGTGCTTGCCTACCACGTGTGAAGCCCTGGTTTTATCCTCAGCACCACATAAAAATAAATAAATAAAATAATGGTATTGTGTCCAACTACAACTAAAAAATAAATATTCAAAAAATTTGTTCTTATCTGGTCTGTTAGTCACAGCAGTAAAAAAGTTGACTAAAACAAATAAGGAATTTCTAATATTGCAGAATTGTTTGTAAATTAGCACGCTTATAAAACTTTCTTGATACAATGCAATCTACAAAAGTTAAAGAACATCCCAAGGTTTTCTTCTAGTACTTATTGATAACATAAATAAATTATCGCTTGGGAAAGGAAAACCCTAAGCCTTGCTATACTGTGATCTCCTAGTAATATGTCAAAATTATTATGTTTCTAGATGAAAATTTACTATGATGTTGAAATTAAATGAGAAAACCATTTTATTCTATTGGATTGTCCAAGGGTCAGTCATGCTTATTGTTGAACTTCTCTTGTTTTACTGGTGTGTGAAGCATGACTATGATCTAGTTTGCTGTTTATTTTTCTTAGATAACTGTTATACATTTAGTCTCTCTTACAGAGCAAATTAAAAACTGAGTATCCCATTCAAGAGTGATTGCAGTGAACAGAGTAGTTTACACTAGTAATTGTGGTTTAGTAATTCTGGTTCTCTTGTTTAATTATAATTTTTGAAGGAAAATATTTTACATATAATGCTAAGTAAATAAAGAACAATAGCCAGGTGTAATGGCATATACCTGTAATCCCAAAAGTTTAGGAGGCTAAGGCAGAAGGATTATGAGTGCAAAGACAGCCTTAGCAACTCAGAGAGTCCCTAAGCAACTCAGTGAGACCCCATGTCTAAATAAACTATTTTTAAAAAGTAGCTGGGGATTTAGTTCCATAGTTAAATTTGCCTCTGGGTTCAATCCCCCATTAAATTTAAAAAAAAATAGTATGCATAATGATTTTATACCATAATTTCAATCAAAATTCACAATAAAATGTAAAGGAAATATTCTCACATATATGTGTATCTATGTTAGGAAAGCCATTGTGTGCTTTTTTTCATATTTGGTTTTCAGAATGCAATACATTTGTAATTAAAAGTAAACACAAGTTTGTGAAGCATCACAGGTATTATAACATCTGATTATGTCTAGAAGTGGCTGGACAGGAAGAAAGCTAAATCTTACTTATAACTGGAAAGTAATGTGTCACAAATAAATCTTTCCACTAAATTTCAATCAATACTTGAAAGCCTGAAGTTGGGATTTCTGGACTACTTTTCTGAACAAAAGTTATTTTCCTTTGTAAGACAACAACAACAAATATGAACACATCACACACATGAGAAAAGGTATAAAAGACTATTTAGTTAAGTTTCTTATTTGAAGGCAGCGAAAGTTTTATCAGAACGAGTTAGGAAAAAATACACTTTATGAAATGATATTTGGTAGCTAATTAAATCACCAAGAATACTGAAAATCCACGCTTAGGAAATGATCAGGGAAAAGAGAATAAGAGTACATTGGAGAATGCACTCTTGTAATGTGTGACAATAGCAGTGCCAGTAATACTAAATGTGGCCAAGTCACATGCTAAATGGAAGGTTGGAATGATGCTTTTATTTCAGTTTCTAAAGGAAAGTTTCTTAGGAAAGAAACTTACCAAATAATGAAATTTATGAAGATAGGCAACCAAAATTAATGATAGATTTTCATAGCAAATGTGATGAGCTCAGATATAATGTAATGATAAAAAAGAACTTTTATGTGAGAGGATATAGTATATTTATATGCAAAATATGTTGATTCAAAAGAAGTGGAAGGAGAAAGATACAATATAAAGAGGAAAGGTAAGCCTCAGAAACCCAGGATGAAGTTCCATTCAGGATGCTTATACAACTGCAATGATACGAATAATATTTGAAATGACTATCTTTGATGCAGAGAGAGAAAGTTAAATCATTCAAATAGAGACAAAGATGGGTGATACTTGGGTGTGGACAATTATCAATCTTGTGTTTGCCCATATTTCACCAAGCACAAATTTAATAAAATGTAAACATCTGGCCTTATTTCTTTCCTGACTTGTTATATTTTTTCATAAAGGCTATTTTCTGCCTCCTTATGGCTAGTTAGTAAACTAATGGAGTTAATAAAACTTACCATTTCACAAGATATTGAATTTCCCACCTGTGTAGGTACTGAATAAAATTCTACCTTCTCCATATCACATTTGTTTTGAATAAACTAAAATATCATTTTCCTTTGGCTTACTTTTAGAATGTTAATTGCAACTCATTTTCCTATTAGAAGACTCTTCAATGAACTGTTGATCTTAATTGTTTGGCTCTAAGTGTTTATATATGCAGTCACTTGTATACATTCGTCTCACTAATGAGAAGAAGCTTTGAAGCACATCCTTGTGTATTTACTCCACAACTTATATATTTTATAAATTTTTACTTTGAATTTCTTTTTCATAATGATAAGAACATATTTAATGTCAAAACTTGTTACTCTTAGTAAAAAGTTAAATTTAACTTTCCAAATCCAGTATCTTGTGGGAAGATTTAGAGATGGGAGATTAAAAACATTTTTATTAAAAATCACCTTCACATCTACTGCAAAGTGCCTTTAAATTGTGAAAACTTAATATTCAATCAAAACTATAAATATCATGCTTTTTTGTTTTGCACATTTAAAACATCAATTTGGGGGCTGGAATTGCAGCTCAGTGGTACAGAGCTTTCTTAGAACCTGTGAATGAAGGTATTGTGTCCATGTACAAAAAAAAAAATTAAAAATCAACTTCACCTTCTGTTTATAGACAATATGTATTGAACTGTCCAATAATAGAAAATATATTTTAAAATCAAAGATTAAAATACAAATTTTTAAAAATCAAACAAAATTTATACTATAGTTTGTCAGAACAGTCATCATATTCCATTAATAATTTTTTATATTAAAATATATGTTATGGCCAAAGTCTTTGACCATATATTAGTTTTCATTATCTCAGCATGAAAATATCTTCAAATAGAGCTTATATCAGCTGTGGGGAGAGGGGACTATGATGTAGAGACAACATGGATATTGCATTGTGAGGTTTTGAACCACAGTTGATTTGGCATTTAGACATTTTTAGCCTCTGGCCTATTTTGTATATTATCACTCCACATCTGGGGCACATTCTGGGAAGAGCAGAAATCTATTGTTTGTGGTATATATTTATTTCATGAATACATCATGGATGCTATCTGTGTAGGTCAAATGTCTAACAAAGGTCAGAGAGTCACCTCATTGCTAGTCGGGTTTAGAGTTTAAACTGTTAAAAATAAAAATCAAGGGGAAAGAAAAAGGATGAAGTATTCTTTCCATGAAGATTTTTATTTTCATTTTTAGTGAATTAGAATTACCCATGCCTAGAGAAGGTGAAACATTTCATTTTAAGCTTAAAAATTACAGCGAATGCCAAAAGTCAAATTTTCCAACCACTAGAATTATCTATTGGTGAGGTTATTCATAACCCACTTGAATCTAATGTATGAAATATGATATGTCAATAGCTTTGTAATGTTTTGAACAACCAATAAAAAAAAGAAAAAAAATTCATGTAGTATCTCAGAAAATAAGACACAAAACTTGTGTCATTATCTGGCCCAATCCCCATTTCTTTGGGCTAAACCATTCAGGTTAGGTGATTGCCTATTTTCTCTGGGATATCTTAAAAAGTAAATAATGCATTTGTATTTTATCAATCTTTTATTTTCATCTAAAATTATATTTCTCATTTCCACTTAAATGAATTTCTCCTTATTTAATAACATGCATATTATTGTTCAATATTTTATTTTTTATAAGATTTTTGCAATATTGGAAATGGTAATCTAAACAGCACTTAAACCTTCATTCTGAAAGCTAAACAAGATCAAATTCTTTGAATGTTCCTAAAATAAAACTTTTTCTACTACAATAATTATTCCTGTTATTCTCTGTAAAAATATTTTTAAAGGGTGCAACAAAGATTCATATCAGATATAGAGAAACAATGATATCTAGAACACTGAATAGATGCGTGTGTGTGTGTGTGTGTGTGTGTGTGTGTGAGAGAGAGAGAGAGAGAGAGAGAGAGAGAGAGAGAGAGAGAGAGATAAAGAAGGGATAGGGATAGATCTGGTCACCAGAAACATGAAATAAGAAATAATTTCAATTAAAATATTTTAATATACCTTTCACAACAGCAGTGCCAACATGTCTTTTAACACATTACCAAAATTAAGGAATTTTAACTTTCTAAAATAAAATTCAATAATACCATACTTACCACAGAAACACCATTCTTGAAATAAAATTTAAGAAACATCATCTGTGTTTTCCTTTATATGTAAATATTTTCTGTAATTCCATCAAGTCATTCAAACATCTATTCTTACGCAGTAGCCCTCACTGTAAGGTTGTAAGGCTTTCTTCCATTCTGGTAGCCAAGGGTAGAAAGTGGTAATTCCATATTCATTTATTGCCAACTATCCTACCTAGTGAACTAATGCTGGGTTCACAAAATCTCACTATTCCAATAACTTAAGAAAACAGTGAAGAAAGCACACAAACACACAGAAGAACCTTTTCAACATCCATGATGGCTCTCCGACCTTAAGGGTCCATGGAAATAGAGAGACCATTGGAATTCTTTATTTTTATATAGGGAACACACAGGGCAAGGATCCATGGAACATTCTATCCCAAAAAGGGCAAAGGGTAGGATTACAAAGGAACAGGTGAGTGTAACTCAGCCCCAGTGGGTGACACCTACACCCAGAGCCATGCCTTGTAATCCAAGCTACAGTAATGCCCAAGTTACTGTGGAACATAATAATTGTTCAGGACCCCAGGAAATCAGGACTTAAAGGTGTGTTCATCCAGGGCAGCTTCCGAGACTCATTATAGTTATTGTCAAAGATAGAACAATACAGAGGGTAGGGAGGTGGCATGGGGGCAGAAAAGATGGTGGAATGAAATGGACATCATTACCCTAGGTACATGTATGACTGCACATATGGTGTGACTTTACATCATGTACAACCATAGAAATGTAAAGTTGTGCTATATTTGTGTACAACAAATCAAAATGCATTCTGTTGTCATATATACCTAATTTAAATAAATAAATTAATTAAAAAGGTAGAACAATGCATAACAGGCTTGATATGCAGGGAATATCAAAATGATGACAATGTTAAATAAACAAATAACAAAGATTAAGTCAATTTAATCAAAGCTTATTTTGAGATTTAAAAGGAAAAATTTGAATTTTCATAGCATATTCATGTCAAGTCTGTAGAAAGTCTAAACATTCTTATGATACTATCTTGAAACATTATAAAATAATTATATTACCCAACTTATTTTGTTTCTGGTTTATGGAGATTATCTCTAGAGTTTCACAAATAAATGATAAGACTTTTTTTTGGTGTGTGTGTGTGTGAATACACATGAATTCATTTGAAATAGAAATAGCAGAATTTATGTATCTGAATCATGTGATCATCATGGAATTAACGGATTACTTTCCATCATATGTGATAATGTATATATGTGTATTTATGAATGTGTGCTTGTAATATGATATTAAATGGGTACAACCTCCCCAATCTAAGTAGTGCATTATGTCATTATATTAAAAATTGAAACAAAAATACTTATGTGTGCTTACTACATAAGAGTGAACTAGTTATTCTGAAGAAAAAAATAACTCCCAATGAAAAACATGTAGAATTTGTATAAATATGTATAAATTTTTTGAAAAAATTATGAGCATATATTAATTGCATTTACTAAGTGGGTTCAGTGTAACATTTCAATACACACATATGGTGTCAACTGGTCTCAAGAAAGATATATAAATGATCAACAGATAAATGAAAAAAAAGTCCAATGTCATTAAATATCAGGGAAATATAAAACAAAACCACAATGAGATATCATTTCCCACTAGTTAGAACTGCTATTATATATTTTTAAAATAGCAAATATTGGTGAGATGTGTGTAAAAGAAAAAATATCATACTCTGTTGGTGGGAATGTAAGTTAGTATAAACATTATGGAGAATAGCACAAAGATTTTTTTTAATTATTTTGTTTTAATTAGATATACATTACATTAGAATGAATTTAGACACTTTGATATATCATAAATAGATGGGAGATAATTTCTCATTATTCTGAGTGCAAAATCATATTGGTCATGTAGTCACATATATACATACAGTGATAATGTCTGCTACATTCTACTATCTTTCCTATTCCCATATCCCCTTCCCTCCCCTTCAATCACTTTCCCCTACCTAATCCAAGGTAACACTACTCTTCCTTAGTGTCCCATGCCTTATTGTGAATTAGCATCTGCATATTAGAGAAAACATTTGGCCTTTGGGTTTGTGGGATTGGCTTATTTTTCTTAGCATGATATTCTCCAACTCCAGCCATTTACTGGAAAATGCCATAATTTCATTCTTCTTTAAAGCTGAGTAATATTCCAATGAATATATTTACCACATTTTCTTTATCCATTCATCTATTGAGGGACACCTAGGTTGGTTCCATAGTTTAGCTATTGTGAATTGAGCTGCTTTAAACATTGATGTGGCTGTGTCCCTGTAGTATGCTGATTTTAAGTCCTTTGGGTATAAACCAAGGAGTGGGATAGCTGGGTAAAATGGTGGTTCCATTACCAGTTTTCTGAGGAATCTCCATACTGCTATCCATAGTGGTTGCACCAATTTTCAGTCCCACCAAAAATGTTTGAGTACACCTTTTTCTCCACATCTTCGCCAACATTTATTGTTGCCTGTATTCTTGATGATTGCCATTCTGACAGGAGTGAGATGAAATCTTAGATTAGTTTTGATTTGCATTCCTCGAATTGCTAGACATATTGAACAGTTTTTCATTAATTTGTTGATCAATTGTATTTCTTCTGATGTGAAGTGTCTGTTCAGTTCCTTAGCCCATTTGTTGACTGGCTTATTTGTTTTTTTGGTGTTAAGTTTTTTAAGTTCTTTATATATCCTAGAGATTAATAGTTTATTGGAGATGCATGTGGTAAGGATTTTCTAACAATCTGAAGGCTCTCTCCTCATGTTATTGATTGTTTCCTTTGCAGAGAATAAGCTTTTTAATTTGAATCCATTCCATTTATTGATTCCTGATTTTACTTCTTGTGCTTTAGGAGTCTTGTTAAAGAATTCAGATCCTAGGCCAACATGGTGAAGATTTGAGCCTATATAATCTTTTATTAGGTACAGGGTCTCTGTTTCAGTGCTTAAGTCTTTGATCCACTTTGATTGATTTTTGTGCAGGGTGAGAGATAGAGGTTTAATTTCATTTTGCTACATGTGAATTTCCAGTTTTGCCGGCACCATTTGTTGAATAGGCTATGTTTTCTCCAGTGAATGTTTTTGGCACCCTTGTCTAGTATGAGATAATCATATTTATGTGGGTTAGTTTCTGTGTCCTCTAGTCTGTACCATTGGTCTACAAGTCTATTTTGGTGCCAATACCATGCTGGTTTTGTTACTATAGCTCTGCAGTATAGTTTAACACCCGGTATTATGATGCCACCTGCTTCACTTTTCTTGCTAAAGTTTGCTTTGGCTATTCTGTGTCTCTTATTTTTTCCAAATAAATCTCATGATTGCTTTTTCTCTTTCTATGAATAATGTCATTGGGATTTTAATAGGAATTACATTAATTCTATATAACACTTCTGGTAGTATGGCCATTTTGACAATATTAATTTTGTCTATCCAGGAGAACGAGAGATCTTTTCATCTTCTGAGGTTTTCTTCAATTTCTTTCTTTAGTGTTTGATAGTTTTCATAGTAGAAGTCTTTCACCTCTTCTGTTAGATTGATTCCCAGGTTTTTTTTTTTTTTTTTAGGTTTGGTTCTATAGTTTTCTTATTTAGTTTTTGTTTGAAAGATCTGTCCAGTAGTGAAAGAGGTGTGGTAAAGTCACCCAGTATTATTTTATTGTGGTCTATTTGACTCTTGAAATTGGGAAGAGTTTGTTTGATGTACATAGATGATCCATTGTTTGGGGCATAAATATTTATAATTGTTATATCCTGCTAATATATACTTCTTTTAAGTATTATAAAATGTTCTTCTTTGTATCTTCTGATTAACTTTGGCTTGAAGTCTACTTTATCTGAGATGAGAATGGAAAGCTCTGCTTGTTTATGCAATCCATATGAGCGATAAGTTTTTTCCTATCCTTTCACCTTCAGCCTGTAGATGTCTTTACCTATGAGGTGAGTCTCTTAAAGACAGCATATTGTTGGGCCTTGCTTTTTAATCCACTCTGCCAGCATGTGTCTTTTTATTGATAAGTTTATGTCCTTAACATTCAAAGTTATTGTTTAGATATGATTTATATTCCCTGTCATTTTGATTTATGTCTGGTTTTTGAATTGTCTTAGTTTCTCATTTTGTTGAATTTCCCTTTAGTATAGAGCCTCCCTTCACTGATTTTCAATTCATTTTTTTTTTACTTCATCCTCATGGAATATTTTGTTGAGAATGCTCTGTAGTGTAGGCTTTCTAGTTGTGAATTTTTTATATTTCTGTTTATCATGGAAGGTTTTCATTTCATCTTCAAATCTGGAACTTAATTTTGCTGCATATAAAATTCTTGATTGGCATCCTTTTTCTTTCAGAGCATAAAATTTATAATTCCTGGACCTCCTAGCTTTGAGATTCTGGGTTTAGAAATCAGTGGAGATCCAAATTGATTTCCCTCTATACATAATTTTTTTCTCAGAGCCTTTAAGATTTTATCTTTATTCTCTGTATTAGTCATTCTCATTGTAATGTGTCTTGGTGTGGACCTGCCTTAATTTGGTACATTTGGGGTCATGTAATCCTCTTGTATTTTATTTTCCACTCCAATATTTAGGTTTGGGAAATTTTCTGCTATTATTTCACTGAAAAGATTGCACATTCCTTTGGTTTATATCTCTCTTCCTTCACCTATTCCAATAACTCTTAAATTTGGTCTTTTCATGTTATCCCATAATTCTTGGATATTCTGTCATGGTTTCTTACCATCTTCTCCACATGTTCAACCTTACTTTCAAGTTTATATATTTTGTCTTTATTATCTGAGGTTCTGTCTTCCAAGTAGTCTAGTCTGTTGGTTATGCTTTCTACTGAATTTATAATTTGGTTTACTGATTCCTTCATTTTAAGGATTTCTGCTTGTTTTTTTCTTCATGATGTCTAACTCTTTATTGAAGTGGTCTTTCACTTCTTGTATTTTTTCTTTGATTTCACTCCTTATGCTACCCTTCACTTCACTTATCAATTTAACTATATAAAATCTGAACTCTTTCTTGGACATTTGTTCTTCTGTGTAATTAGTGGCTTCTGTTGAAGCATCTTGGTTTGCAGGGTGCTTTATTCCCTTGGTTTTTTTTTAATGTTGTTAGTGTGTTTTCCCATCTAAAAGTATGAATCTAAAGCAGGATAAACTCTACCCTGTAGACCTATAGTGTCCCTGTAGGTTTCCAGTGCTTTACCTTTACAGGTGAGACCAATATCAACAGCACCCAGTGTACACAATATATAGCCTTAAACCTAATAGAGCTCCAACTAAGGTGTCTCGCATTAACTGAAATGATCAGTTCAATAACTATCTATAGTACAAACAGAAATTTGTTAAAATGATTTACAATTTCAAATGGTGGATGAGAGAACAGTGGTAGTGTAGTATGCAATATTTGCAAGGGAGGAAGAGAGAAGCTAGAAGTAAAAATTCACAGGAAGAGTGAGGAGGAGCTGAGAGAGATTGACTATTGGTTAGAGAAATGTTAGAATGAAAATCCAAGAAAATAGACAAATGAAGGAAGAATATCCAAGAGAAAAAATTAAAGACAAGAATACAACAAAAATGCAAAACACCATTCATATGTCATTGTTCTCCACACAGTGATCCATAAAAAACATCCATTTCCAAATTTGGTACAGAGATTATTGAATCAAAAAATAAAATAAAGTAAAATAAACCTTGCTGGAAAGTCGAACTGTCTCTGTAAGTGATCAACAGTTCCTCAGCCCTCTCTCTGATTTCTCTCGGGATCCCTAAACCTAGACCAGCCCTCGCAAACCAAGTCTCTATCCTACCAATCTCAGTTTCAGATATTTCAGGCTTGACCAAGGTGCAGTTCCAAGATCTGAATGCTGCTCCTACTGGCAGAGAGACCACTACGCTTACACTTATGCAAAGGAGCAAC
Organism: Ictidomys tridecemlineatus; assembly: GCF_052094955.1. Lineage (NCBI taxonomy): Eukaryota > Metazoa > Chordata > Mammalia > Rodentia > Sciuridae > Ictidomys > Ictidomys tridecemlineatus. Next base: position 24,622,713 of record NC_135493.1, read on the forward strand.
CCCAAGATGCAGCAGCAAGACAAGAGCCACCAGCACTATCAGCAGGAAGACCCCAGGCTCCTCCAAACCTGTAGACACCCCCACACTGGATCTGCAGGTCCTGGATGGAATCCTCAGACAGAGGCTTTTGTAGTGGTGAACCTCCTGGCACCCCGGCCTCAGACCCTGACTGGTGTCCCAAAATAGATGCATCCATGTGCAATCAAGCCTAGAGTCTCCCATGAAGCAGTCCTCTAGGCTGTAGTAGTAGCAGTAGTGACAGTGGTTTTTTGGCAGCAGGCAGCAGGTCAGCAGTAGTGGTGGCTGCAGCAGTGGCTACAATGGAAGCTGCAATTGCAGCTGTGGAGGCAACATCACCAGGTGCTCTCCAGGGGTCAGCAGTGTCAGCTTCAATTGCATTGAGGGCATCGATTGCTTCTGTGGCAGCAGCACCCAGAAAGAAGACCTCCAGATGACCTTGGGCTGGCTGCAGTGGAATAAGAGGCAGCAGCCCAGTATGAAGATTTTTTAAGGCTAAAAATAGTTCTACGATATGATACAGCTATCTCACTTATAGGTATTTATCCAAAGGAAATAAAAATGAACTTTTAAGTACATTTCCAATCTTTTAAGAAGTAAAATGTCCAAGGGTACAAAAATAACTAGAAAGTTGAAATGAGCAACGTAGATGAAATATGGGCTGCCCATACCAGGAAGCTGGAGTCAACCTCATAAGCAATAGAAAATTAGACTTTCGGATTGTGCAAAATAAGGCAGAGTTGAACTGAAGACTCTTGCAAAGACAAAGAGGACAAGTCCTCAGGGAAACAGATTTGTGTAACTTTTGCTATGACAAGAGAATACAGTAATAATTATCTCAAAATGAAAGAAGTACAATAGTAACACCTAACTCCAAAATATGTGTGATGTGAGAAAGTAAATATTGATCATTTTTCATGAATAGCAGAGTAGTGGCATCTTCAGGGGAGAGTTAGGTTTATATTAAAGCAAGTAGGCAGAAGGAATGCCCAGAAAGATATGTTGAGGATATAAGCATTGATGGATAGCAACAAGGTGACATATATGTATATTTCATTTTCATGGACTTATCTCTATGATTTTATAATTAGTTGAACAATATTAAGTATAAATATGCAATTTTAAGAATAAAAGTTATTGTTAAAGTGATTTTGCCTGTATACACATAGTGTGAAAACATTCCTATGAGACATAAATGACATACTAGTATACAATAAAAGTTAACCCCAGATCAATTACACTTGACTTGACTTTAGTTACATTCAGAAATTCCCTCCATACTGTTAACAAATCAAAAGAAAAATGAGAGATATAGAAGAGAAATACAAGGGAGGCAAATCTTTATATAAATTATTCAGACACAAACTGAGTCAATTATTTACCCTAATTTTAGTAACATGAGATTGATTAACCTGTTCATTGTTTTTTTGTTAAGAGATAAAAATATATAGGAAACATTTCATTATTCTTGATATAATTATAATATTTAATACAAAGTATTCAGCCATGTTAAAAATGTGAGTAATTCTAACTTGCCTTTTTGTATAATATTGACATGAATCATTTCTTCTATTTTATTATTTTTTGTTATAGTCACTGTAGGACTTTGTTCAGCTAGCAATCTTAGCAATTATTTTATCCAGGAATGAAATTCTTTTAGAAAGAATAAAGAAAATTGAATTTCTTGTTCAAAAGAAAAGCCATTGTGAGGATTTATTTGATATATTTAATAAGAACAATAGCTAAAATGTCACTCAACTGCTACTATATACAATCAAGCAACTTTCAGAGATTGTAAATAAAAAGCAGTTTTAAAGATTGATTTTGGCATGTATACATAATGAAGGTCTGAATAAGGAATAAGGTCACAGCTGAAGTAGAATAAAGTAATCTTTATACTCTGAACATTTCCCAATAAAGAGACTTGGTTCTTGAAATTTCCTGGCTATATATATATATATATATATATATATATATATATATATATATTTCCATGTGTTCATGTAATAATAAAAACACAAAAGAATAATTGTGACCCATTATAATTAGTGTAGAAATCTCATTAAATACAAATGTGGGGTGAAAACCACCTTAGAGTAGTATCAGCTAAAATCACAGAGTAAGGGCCATCTGAAATTCTGTACTTTATAAAAGGAATGGAAACACAGGCAAAAATTTTCAGAAGCAACCTTTTCAGAAATCTGGAAATTAGCTATGGATTTGATGTAACTGAGAGAGAGTATACTTAAGGAAAGCAACTAAAAGCAGTATTAACAGCAAGCTTTGTGACATTTTTATATGTCCTCTCCCCATGACCTCTCCAGATTGTCAGTAGATTCCAGAATCAGTAGCCAATAATAACTAAGAAAACTAGCAGCTATTATGTCATCAGAAGTGGCAGAAAACAGGAGGAGCTCATTCAGAACCTTATTCCCAAATAATTCACATTAGTTGAACTGCCTGGTATTTTCATGGAAGACTCCACTTAGAAAGCAATTTCATTTGACCTGACTTTGAATTTATCAAGGACAAAGAGACTTTCTGTTAGTATTTTGGTAAAAGAAAAAATGATTAGAGGAAGAGAAGTTCCTGGGAAGATGGCAAAGGACAGAGCACCAGGAGTATCTTCACCTACCTGGACACCACCTGCTCTAATACAATCTGCCTTATGTAACAATTTTTGAAGAATTGCATCCACTAAAGGCTTGGAACTTCCAGGGTAAGTCAAGGGAAGGAGATGACAGTAAATTTTGGTCCATTTCATCTCTTAAAGAAAAAATAAGGCAGTACTGCCATTTCAAGTACTATGGCAGGCAGTTGTACTACTGAAGAAACTTGCATATAGTTTGTGGGAGCCAAGTTAGGAAAATAGGACCCTTGCCTCCAATACTGAGAAGCTGTGCTCTTAAAATTGACTGATGCTTCTGATCACAGAAATACAAACAAGATGATGGGCAGCCACTGTTCTTGGACTTCTCCCCACTGTTTCACACCCTTCCCCCTCCAGAAATGAACTTCAAAGAATATAGAGTTGTTGCCCTTTGCTCCCATTAATTTTTCTCTCTTTTTTCCTTTTGAGGAAAAGACATTAATGTCTAGGGCACTCAAAATCAATTGCATATATGGAGGAAATTATATTGTAACCATACATACCAAGGGAAAGGTGCATACTCATTAAAAGTCATATGAAGATTTTAAATTTATAGCTTAGGCTAATCCTTGGCAGAGAAACAGTCTACAATTATTTTTAAAAATAACAAAAACAGAAAATTCTAGAAAGGGAGGAAAATATTATTTCCAGAATTACCATATTATTAAATTTACATGTCTAGTTTTCAACCAAAATATCACAAAGCATACAAATAAACAGGCCAACTCAAAGGAAAAGAATTAATAAATCAACAGAAACTATACTAGAAAAACATCTAATGGCTGCTCTAGTAGAAAAAATGCTATATTTATTTATTTACTTACTTACTTACCGACTTACTTGCTTACTTACTTACTGGTACTGGGGCTTGAACCCAGGGTGCTTTACCTCTGAGTCACATCTCCAACCCTTTTTATTATTATTTTTTTAAATTTTGAGACAGGAGTTCACTCATTTCTTGGGGCCTTACTAAATTGCTGAGGCTGGCCTTAAAAAAGCATTTCTCCTACTACAGACTTCTGAGTCACTAGAATTATGGGCATGGACAACACACAACAAAACTTTAAAACAATTGTTTAAAGAAGCCGAAAGAACTAAATGAAGATGTGGATTAAGCAAAGAATAGATGTTTGAGTAAGATGTTAATACAGAGAGAAAACTCAAATAGAAATTAAAAAAAAATATGTAGCTGAAAAGTAAACCTGAAATGAAAAATTCTCTAGAAGGATACAAAGGCATATACAAGGAGTCAGAACAAAGAAACAGTAAATTTGAAGATAGGACAATGGAAATTGTCCTGACTGAGTATAGAAAAGAAAATTATTGCAAATCAAAATACACTTTGTGGGAAACCTATAAAGAGAAAAGAAATAAAAGGATATAAAAATGCATGAAGATATAATGGCTGAAAACTTTTCAATTTTGTTATAAGACACAAATATAAATGCCTAAATAATACAAGTAGAAAATTCTCAAAATTATGGAAATCAACAATACATTGTTTAATCTAGTAAGGAAACAAAGGGAAAAATCACAAAATAAGTTAGAAATACTAGAGACAAATAAAAACAAAAATCCATCTTAAAAAAACACAATGAATATCACACTGGTGAAAGACTGAAAGCTTTTCTTTGAATATCAATAATAGGGCAATGATGTCTTCTGTCTTTAATTCTGTTCAACATAGAAATGTAAGTTTTCCACGAAAATAGGAAAATAAATAAAATAAAAAAGCATCTACATTGGAAAGAAATTATGACATCATATTTACAGATGATATAGTCTTACATGAAAAACTATAAAGATTTCCAAAAACATGACTGCTAATTACAGGAATATATTAAAGTAGCAAGATATATAATCAGCACATAAAAATCAGTTGAATTTCTATGCAATAGCAATGAATAACCTTAAAAGAAAATTTTGTATGACCCAGAAAATATGAGTGTATGCTCAAAAGAAAAGAATACAATTTAAAAGAATTAAAAGTCTACAGATATATCTGTACAATCACATTAATTGTACTGTTATTCACAATAGCTAAAATGTAGGGCACAACCTGAGTGTCTATCAACTCATGAGTGGATAAGTAAAATATGTTGTAGTCATATAATGAAATATCCTTCAGCCTTAAAAAGGAAGGAAATTCTGAAATATGCCAAAGTATGAATAAACGTTGATGACATTATGTTAAGTGAAATAAGCTAGTCCCAAAGGCAAATGCTACATGATTTCACTTATATGAGGTCCTTAGAATAGTCAAAATCATACACATAGTAAGTAGAATGGCGATTGCTAGCCTAAGGGTGGGATATATTAAGAGTTCCTGTTTAATGGCTTCAGAATTTGTGTTTTTCTCATATGTAAAGAGTTGTGAAGATATAAGTGTAGTTAATACTACTGAGCTGTACACTCAAGAAAGTTTAAGATGATAAATTTGATGTGATGTGTATTTTACCACAATAAAAGATGGAAAAATATTATCTAGAGGTAATTTATCAACAGCATGGCTAAATGAAACAGTGGCTAACATTTGAAACAGAGAACAAGCTAACCAAAGATTTTAAAAGGAAAATCTTAGATATGAGATGTTTGCATAGGGTTTTGAAAAGTTCAAACATGTTTCTGGAAATTTGGAAGAGCACACTCATATTAAGTCTGTGAGCATAGCAGGGCTGCGTGCATGCCCATCAAAGATCTGATAAATAATGAAATTCTCACCTTTGACTGACACAAATACGTATATAAGTAGGAAGTCAGGGCTAAATTATATCTGTCAATTCCCAGGAGGAGTGTTAAAAGTGTGTGCGGATGTTCACACACAGAGTACATAGGGCAAAACTAGACGTTTCTTACTTCCAATATATATTAAAACATCTCTTAATTAGCTAACCTCTAATCTTAGAAAAAAAGAGATTTCCCTGTCCACATATAGCAAAGAATTAGAGAACTTCACAATTCATTTGGAGAACTCAGTAAATAACAATGAATTTCACCAGCAAATAGCAATATTAATGATCATTAGATAGGGAATATAATCTAATTTCCAGAGTTCCAACACTATGTTATATTTAACTTCTAGCTTTTAAAAAATGAATAACCTATGAAAGGAAGAAAATATTATTAATATTTACAAAATGAAGGAGTCCTGGAAATAAATTGCACACAAGGAGCTTAAGTATTAGAATTACTAAACAAAGACTTTATATAAAATTAATTTTTAATGTATGTTAAAATACCTAAAGACCTTACCAAAGGACTGAAAGAAACTGGAAACAATGGTAACAAATGTAGAGTATCAAGTAAAAAATTAGAAATCATGACAATTTAAAATATTGGAGTTTAAAAGTATATTAATTGAAAAGAATGTTCACTGAAGGTTTTAAGCAGAAAGAAAAAGTAGGAAGTATGAAAATAGGTGAATTGAGTTAACCCAATCTAAATGACAGAAAGAAAAATTTACAAGCCTCAGAGATCACAGAGATCATCATTTGTAACAGTATAACTGGAGTCTCCAAAGAAAAGGAGGAAATGTATAGAAAACGTTTTTAATTAACTGTGTCTGAAAATTTTTCAAATGAACATTGCAGAATAAAAGTTAAGTAAATATACTTGAAATAACATTTACAGAATAAAATTCTTAGAAATAAACTTAACAAAAGTAGAGGAAGACTTGCCTATTAAAAACTATAAAACTGCTGAAAAAATAAATGAAAATTCAAAAAATGGTAAATTTAGAGTTAGCATATGACCCATCTTTTTCACTTGTAGTTATAGATAGGCACAAGAGGTATGAAAACATATGTCATATACAAAATAGTATATGAATAATCACAGCAGTATTATACATAATATTGAAAAATAAAATAGCTCAAATATTTATTAACTGAATAATGGATAAACACTATGTTGCAATTCCAGTCAATTGTGTATTATTCAGATACAAAAGGAAATATTCTTACATCATTCAACACTTGTGAACTTTGAAACCATTATCTTAACTGAAAGAATCGAGGTGTTGATGGTATAATTTAAATTACATGGAATGTCCAGAAAAGATAAGCACATAGAGAAAGTAAATTGGAGATTGTCTAAGTATGGAGGAGTGTGGATTTGAGAATGATTGCTAAGAGGTATGGGATTTTATTGGGGATAATGTAAAAAGTCTGGGAATGTATGTTGGTGATGATTGTGCAACCTTGCTAATATACTAAACACCACCAAGTGAACAGTTTAAAGGACTGTATTTTATTTTGTATGATTTAAATCTCAATGAAAATAAAACACAGACATTTTTCTGCTTATAATTTACCTAAAATAATGGTTGATATCTAGGTTGAAATATTTTATATGAAATTATTATAATTTCACAAACATCAGATTATACATGTTAAATTCAATAAGTTATCTGGATCATTTGCAATAAAACTACATTTGCAATAAAATTACATTAGTGTTATCCATCATTCTTCATCATTCTATGAAACAAAAATTTCTTAATAACTCTGAGTCTTAATGTCAGAATGGCCCTATTCTGTTACAGAAGCATTAGTAATTATTTTACCCAAATAGGAGTGTGGTCCTCCCTCTCACACATACCAATGATCTCATCAATCTTCTGTTATATTGCACATCATATCAAAATGAACAGCTAGTTAGCAAATTCTTCTATTAAGAAGTACAGTGTCCAAATCATGGATGTTTTTTTATTTACAGTTCTTTGAAATACTTACAAATCATAAAAGGTTAAGAACACTATGTGCCATTTTTTCTGCTTATATTTTCAGAGTCATCACTCTCCATAGTATACAGTCTACCTTCAATCAATACTTCTTATTTAGCTTCATTAGCACATGCTTATGTAAAATGAAATGTTTACAGTTATGTATTTAGCTGAATACTATGAAAAAATTAGATGAAATCCAAGTAAGGCTCTCCATTGAAGCACTGAGATGACCAGTTGATAATTTTATGCTATGCTAACAATATCTTGTTTTAAAAGTAGAGTTATAAGGGATATGAGATACAGTATAGTTTGTTTGGACATAAAATGAATCAAAAAGAAGTGACTGAGGACAAGTGTTGGAATGATGGGAATGAGGTATGTGATGGATAGCTAGAGGAAAATGCCCATTAATATCAGCATACCTCCTTGAGATTAGTAAAGAAGGACAGGTTCCTCAGGACGGTTCCTGGGAAATAAGCCCATGTCCTGTACTCTCAAAAGAAAACAGGCCGTCAGGAGACAATTCCTTTAACATGTTACTACCTAGTATTTAAATGTATCTATTCTCTCTTACTATCATAAGACAAATGTGTGTCCCTGTTTCCCACAATGCTATTCCCATCTTCTGCACTTTTTATTCCAATTCCTTACCCCGGCCTTTCTGGTTATCTTTGTCAATTATGATCCTTCATTTTCCTTCAACACTTTTTCTGCACTTGATCTTTGCCAAATATAAACATGATATGAATACACTTTGTTTCCATTTTCAAACTTTAATTGAATGTCTAAATCTGACTTTAATTCATAACACTCTTTAGAAACTATTCATAATAGACTTCTAATTGATAAGTTTACGTCAGCCATTTTATACTATTTAACATCTGTGCTGAACCAGAAAATTTTTATCATTCTTTCCTCTTTAGAATTCCTTATATAATTCAATTTTATTTCTTCTTCCTCTTAATAGATGGTTCTTTTTCTATTTCCCTTAATTATTTCTGTTTCATCATCTTCTCCAAAGTTACCAACTCCTAAACTTCCTTTTTCAGCTTCCTTTTTCCTCAATCTATATTCTCTAAAATCTGCATTTATGGCCTCAAATATTGTATCTTATGTTTTCCAAATTTAATATAGAGCTTAGACCTCTACCTGAGGTACACATATACCAAATCCACAATTCCTCTTATATTCTGCATTTTTATTAATAAAATAAAATATTCAGCCAAACACTTGCTTACATGAAAAATCTATGACTCAACTTCAGTTTCTCCTAGATACTTATTTTCTACTTCAAATCCTATGTATGTGTGTATGTGTGTGTTACTATCTCTTGAATATGTAAGATATTTTTTCTTGCTACAGACTGTTTCTGGTCTTTTATTACTGCCAACCTAGTCCATTAAAAATATATGTACTCTTTAATTTTTATCCTTTAAGCCTTTTATTTTAATTCTATTCCTCACTTTTCCATTATTAATTATACATATATAATCTGTATATAATATTACATATCATTTATTTGTATTGGTTTCCTTGAGATGTAATTGTCCATAACCACAAATTAAGTGGCTTAAAACAGCAAAACATCTCTTTATAGTTCTCTGAGCTTAACATCTCCTTCACATTTTCTGAAATTATATATTATGTTCCTGTTATACAGAATATTGTCTTCTTTCTCCCCTTGTAACTCAGGTAACCTTAGTCTCCAAAATTAAACTGAAATGTCACTACTTCTGTGAGGACAAATCTTTCCATTATCTGGTTCCAATTATTCTTTTCTCCCACTGTGCTCTCAACAAACTTTCTGTATGTATTTGGCAGTTATCTGACTATGCTCTCTATATTTGCTTACATACCTATTTAGTAGGTTAAATTCCTAAAGATTCTAACCTAGTATGAATCATATTTTCTGATTTGAGATCTGAAAGAGTGATATAGAAGGAGCTCATGTATATAGATGATAAATAAATTATTAATAAATAGAGCTATTTATGCTCAACTCCCCTACATCTTATCTATTATATTTTATATACTTATGTTTTATCCTTCAATAATCAAATAAATACAATGTAAATACATGTTTTCATATTAAAGTAATAAGGATAAAAAGCATAATATACAATATTGGGTCAAAGAGATAAACACTTTGATATTATACTGATGCAAATGTATATTAGCAAATTTTTCAAGAATTTTTAACATTCCTTGTAAAGGAGTTCATATTATGCCACATCAAAATAAGTTACTCTGCTATAAAGATTAGTTTGAACTGAAGGCAACTGTGAAAAACAGACATAGGAATTATTCTCTCCCTGCCCCCACCCATCTACCTGAAAACAGAACATTAATTCCCTTTGAGATGATGCTTCCCATAGCATTTCCTATAGCATGAAGGGAATAAAATTATCACCAGAGACAAGATGATACCAGGAAAGACTCTATATAAGCAAACCTTATTGCCTAGCCCTTATCTTCAATTAGTTTCCCTCATATGGTTATCTCCCCAGTTTACTTGCCCTATAAGCCTAAATATTGTTTCTTTTTATCTCATCACTTCTCTACAAAATTTTTGTTCTTTATTAAGATTCTACATAAGTTTAAATTTTTGAGTTATACATCACTGTGTACTGTCATGCATATGTGCAAGCATTAGTACATTTCTATTTGCCTTTCTCTTCTTAATCTGTCTCTTGTCTATATAAATTGTAGAACCCAGCCAATGGAACTAAGGTAGATAAAGGAAATTTTTTTTTTCTCCCTTATACCTGCCTTTGTCAAATAACTAAAATTTTAGAAACAAATTTGAAGGAAATTATCACAGATGTGAACAAATATTTCTACAGAAAAATGTTCATCACCATGATATTAATCAAGTGTGAAATATTCAAGTGTCTAAAATGATGAGACGATAAAATGATGGTATGTAACTATTGTAGACTATTAGACAATACTTAATTATTATCCATTTGAAGAATATTCATGAAATGTGTTAATAGTACACTGAAAAAACAGTTGATTTTGAATTACTATTTAAATACTTTGCTCTAAGAGAAACAAATGTGACAGAACAGACTTTTTCATAGGACCATAGTCATCTCTCAAGTGCTTCTGGACTCCTTGCTCTAAATGAAGATTATCTTGTATTTTCTTTTGTTTTTATAAAGGCAACATACTCCATATTTTAGTTTAATAAGGGGAGCAAATTAGTTGTCATTTTAAATTCATTTCACAGCTCCCTCATCCCCTATGTGTGCAGTTGAAGAAACAATATTTTAATGCTAAATATTAATTTTCTTCAATGGCCCCCAAACCATCCTTTCCTATCTGCCTCATTTTGCTCAGAGGAGAGTGACGTTTTTCTCTGCTTCATATAAATTTTATTTGGCCTCTCAACTGTGGTTTTTCTATTAGCTTTAGGCAACTGTTTACATTGCTAAGAGTTATGTTAGGTGACTATCTGTTTTTGCATCTCTACATTGATAGGATTCTCCAGTTTCACTGAAAAAGAAAGAAGATATACCGTGACTAATTTATTTAATACCATATTTCTTGAAAATATTTCTCCTTTGGAGATTTTTTTTTAAAACTAAACTTTTCAGGTCTTGACTCTACATTGCTATTAAAACATTTAATAATGACAGTGAAGACTCACTTCACTCAAACATTTTTGACAAATGAGGAGCAAAACAAAACTTTGAGTCCGAAAGATTATAGCCAGCTCAATTAAAGAAGTTGAATACACAACTTGTCCTATACCTAGCATAGGCGTACTGATTCAGATAAAGAAAGTTGTTACTATCTTTCATTTTTCAATAGAGATTTTGAAAAGAAAACTTGAAAGATTTAATTAAAAACATGTTCTTTCACATTTAATACCACCTAATGCTTTTAATTAATCTGAATATCCTAATTACTTTTGTAATTTTTTTCTATGTGTAAATAGCAAATTAAAGTATTAAACTACCCTCAAACATTTTATAGAATTAAATATATAATTGTTCCCAGGCTGATTAAAAGATTGTATGGAAAAAAGTTTTTACTGTTTGATTTTAAAATTCTGAATACTTTTAAATATACTTTCATCAACAAAATTGTTCTCAGAGTACCATTTCTCATAGAAGTCAGTAATAAAATAGTCTTCTTTAAAACAGTAACTGTGTAGATGTGTGAGACTATTACAGGAACTAATGCAATTCAAATAAACGTATGTGAGTCCTAAAATGTCTGTTGAAGAGTGGAAAGAGTCAAGATGGCAGAAATGGTTTTCTAGCCTCCGGATGTCATCAACCTAAGAGCATTTGTATTGATATTATACTTTTTTTTTTTACATGTCTTCTAGTGGCTTAGGGTTGCCTATCAAATTACATCCTTCTGGCAAGCTGTTTGGATGCAATTTTGCTGGAAGGCCAAGCTCTTCTCTCTCTAGTTACTGACATGAATGAATTAAACCTCATAATGGACTCAGTTAATGTTCTAACTTGCTTCTAGTCCCATCTGAAGCATTATGCCAAGTATAATGCAAAAATAGTAACTTAAAATTAGAAAGTTTTTTTTCATGCAATTAATGTTTCTTCATCTTTAATAAAATTTGAACAGTAATTAAACCTAACAATGTCCTGATACTTAATACTAGATTCAGTTTAGAAATAAAAATAGCAATAATATTACTTTTAACAAAACCACTCAGAGATCCAGGGAAGATTATTCTGCTATTTAAGTATCTTTCTATTTATTAACAAAACTTCAATTTAGTAATGAATTGCCATGTGTAAAAGTATTCATCAATGCAATGGAACAACTACATAAATCTACTAAACAAAACATCATGGGCTCTCTGTTGTTCACATTGCACCCAAAATGTCCAGTTTTCTTACCCTTGGATTTAGTGTCCTCACTAACAAAGTTTGAATTATATGAAAATGTTCCAAGTTTTAAAAATTTCAAGTAAGTGGCTATTAAGTTGAAAAGTTGGTAAAGAACAAACTCTCAGGCACCAATTTGAATATGAATTTACACACAATCACTGATAACATTCAGATTGCAATTAACTTTGTCCTCTAAAGCACTCTCCATGCAAAATTTCATGACCAAAATCAGATTCTTTCACATTATGTTATTTTACTTGTATATCCAAGGAATTGATAAAAGTATGTGATTTAGATTGTGCAATGAATTCATGGCCACTTTGTTTCAATTATCGGTAATTTCACTGTCATTATGTGAGTTTTTGACTACCAAAGTATCCTAATTAAATCAATGTCTAGAAGAAAGTATTTTCCTTTTTCCTGTTAAGTCTAGTGACAAAGTCCTTTATTTTTTTTCTTTGACTCAATCAACTTTATTATTGAATATGGAACAAAAGATGAAATAGATAATTTTTTTCAATATGATACATGGTAAATGTTTATTTTTTTGAGAATTTAATAATACTTTTTGTAGGGCATGATGTAACATGTGGGGCATGTTGCATCAGAAAAGAGGAAAACCTAACTGGCTACCCGCTTCCTGGTCCTGGAGTCACAGATGGTGCCTGGCAGTCAGCCAGGAGGCGGTGCTGTGGGTGGTGATGAAAAATCAGATGACCTCTAGGGACCTCTAGGACGGCCCCTGTCATCCATTAAGGCCTGTAGGATGGGTGTACACATGAACTCTCCCCACCCTGCTGACCTTTACCCTGATTGGCTCCTGTACATTATATTAGCTGTGTGTGATTTCTCAATAAACTGAGTTCCTGGTGTCTGATTGTCCTCCAGGAGACAATGCTTTCCCCATCTCTCCTGCAGGTCTGGAGGAAACGGGGGCTAAAAACCCTGACAATTTTTTATTTAGTAAAATTTTATATTTGCTTCACTTTGTGCTGAATGTTCACAGTATTTTCTGAGAATTATCATTTTTATTGCATTACAATTCTTAACACACCTTTATACCACAATTTATCATATCTCTGGTTGTATATACAGTATGTTGACACTAAATTCACATCTTAATACATGTATTTTGTATAATGATGAGGGTCTAAAATCCTTTAAATTAAACTGATAAAAGGAAGATTAACAGGAGGAAAGATTTTATTTGCATGTATATAGGAGCTACAAAATCAAAATTGGTAGGGGAAAAGGAGAAAGAAGGAAAGACTTCTATGTGAAGAACAGGTTTTTTTTTTTTTTTGCTTTTTTAGGACAGACAAATGTATTTTAAAGAAGTTTGTGATAATGTTAGTTTGTGAAGGTATGAATAGGTTGTCTTTGTGTCTTCTACATAGCCATGAATTCTCCACCCACACCGAGGGACTTTATGGTACACTTTTTCTTGGTCTGCCTTTGGGAGTAGATATGCACTATTTTAGCTTTTGAATTGCTGTGAAAAAAATACCTGAAAAAAATGACTTATAGGAAGAAAAATTCATTGGGGGCTCACAGGTTCAAAGATCTCAGTCCATAGACCGATGGCTTGACTGCTCTGAGCCCAAGATAAAGTAAAACATTATGGACAAAGGGAAGTGGGGGTAAAGCAGCTGACCTCAAGGTAGCCAGGATGCAGAGAGGTGGAGAGTTAAGGGGCCTCAGAGAAGATGCACCCTTCCAGGGCATGCCCCCAGTGCCCCAACTTCTCCAGTCATGCCCCACCTACCTATAGTTAACACCCACTCAATCAATTCAAACTAGCCTGGACTGATTAGGTTACAACTCTCATAATCTGATCATTTCACTTCTTACTATTCCTGCATTAACAGAAGACTTTGAGGGATACATCATATCCACTTGGCAACATGCCCTGAAAAATAAATTTATGAAAGATCCATTTCCCAGAGGCTTCTACTTTTATTCACATAAGGGAAGAAGCTCCAACAAGTCATCTTTCAAAAAAATGCTAATTCCTAAATGTTTTCAGTTTAAAATAATCTTTTGGAGTTCTGAGTGGGTTCCCATGCCAGTTACTGAGCGTGTGAGTTTTACACTTAAAAAAACACAATGGAGACAGATTTGTTTTTCAGTGTGACAATAAATCTTTGATAGGAGGTAAAAAACAGAGGGACCTAACACTTCAAAAACTGCTTAAAGAATCCTAAAGTTATTACATTTTTAGTAGAATTTGAAATTATTTTTGTCCATTTTAATATACTAAGAATTTGTTTCTTTTATTTCATCCTTTGCTTTATTCCCTACTAAATCCATGATGCAGGCACAACTTAAGTTAGACTATTGAGAAAAGGTTTCTTGTCAGCCCAACAGCTAGGTTCTGGAACCAACATTGTTCTAGATATTGACACAGTAGTACCAATATAATTGAATCAGGATCTTTTCACTCTAAAGTTTAGATAGGCTAATAGGGAAGAAGTATACAGGTAAATGCATAATGGTGATATTAAAAAGTCATGAAAAATGACTACAAGGACACCACTGTAGGCTTTGAAGAGAAGAGAGAATTTGACTGGTCAAATTACTGCCATTTCTCAGCCTTAGAATACGTTTTTTAGATATAAATATAATACCCACATTTTGAGCTTAAAACTGCACTAAATTTCCAAATTATTGTGATTGCTCTCTGGGTGAAATATAATTATTCATATTGATTGAATGAATATACATAATTTGGCTTTCCTATAATACATTCTTGGAATCATACTTAAAAACCAGCCCCTACATTTTTATTAGAAGTTATTTCCTTATGAAAAGGTGTCACCACAAATCAGCACAAAGTGAGATACCATAATAATGACCATATTTACTAATGACAGCTCCTATCCCCAGAAATGACATCACCAAACAAATTAATTTCACAATAGTGGACTGTTTTTAATTAAAATTAATATCACTCAATTTATCCTAATTTTTTCTACCAATGAAGTTTAAATTTTATCAATTTCTTATTGAATTAAAATATACCTGCAAAGAATTCAGCTGATTAGGCCAAAACGCAAAATTCAACAGTGTAAAATGAAGCATTATAAAAGATTATAGTTTTGCTACCCCATTTTTTTATTCCAATAGTCCATTCAAAATACCACATGGTTGCATGTCAATATTGGCTGCAAAGTAATACATCCCAAAACTTGTAAGACACAAAATGTATACTATCTATTAACTTATAGGGCTTAATATATGATACAAAACATAGTGCATTCACATTATTGGAAGTAGAGGTAACATGCCCATTCACTTTCCACTACATTCAAGTGTGTATAATCAGAGACAAAGTAATGAATTGTGTACAATTCAAATATATTCTCTGCTTTGGTTGTTTGTTTCAACTAGGCTGTTATCTTATTGTCTTTCAGATTTATAAATTTTGCTACCCAGCACAATTCCTCCAGGCCAAAGTAAGAAGGATTTCACAGTCATTTATTTTCGGTCTCACTATACTGTCTAAGACTCAGGTCAATTTCCCATACAGGACTAACCTTTAAAGCAATAGTCTAGACAAGAATTCAAATATTAACTCAGATATACCTGGTCAGAATCAAACTTTCAAAATCACATCATAAATACACATATACATATCAATACATATTAGACAAATTTATTAAACAACAACTAATTGGATTATGTTATTTAATTTTAACAATTAAAAATCACCACTTCTAAAATTACGTATTCTTTATTTGCCTAGAATACATCAAGTAAAGTCATTCAGACCATACTAGACTTAGCATGGTGCATTTATCTAGCTGTCCCTTTTTTATGGGTTCTTATAAAAAAAGATACAAACCAAACAAGGAAAAAAATAATAAAGCCATAATTTAGAAAAGTGATATCTGTCATACTTACATAATTTGCTGAGATTGTCTTCTCAGCCCTCAAAAGGGCCTTAAATCATAATTACTTTCTAAGGTAAAACTAATTTCCAAATGCCATACATATTTTTTCTCATTATGCATCAACTGAAAAAGTGTTTCTCCCTTTATTTTGAACATTTTTATGTCAAAATAATATCAATGGACTTATAACTCTTATACAAATGTGTAAATTAATAAAATCCAAACCTGACCTAGTAAAATTCTAAAATAGACTGGAAAAGAATATGTAATATAAAATAGACATTATGGAGGCTAGAATTAAGGTCAGCAGTGGATCACTTAGTAGCATGTGTATGGTGCTGGGTTTGATCCTCATTATTGAAAAAAATATTAGTAATAAAAATACAATTGGGCTGGGAATGTGGCTCAAGCGGTAGCGCGCTCACTTAGCATGCGTGCGGCCCGGGGTTCGATCCTCAGCACCACATACAAACAAAGATGTTGTGTCTGCCGAAAACTAAAAATATATATATATATATATATATATATATTAAAATTCTCTCTCTCTCTCTCTCTCTCTCTCTCTCTCTCTCTCCCTCTCTCTTTAAAAAAATTTTAAAAATGCAATATACTTTATTAATAATTCTAGGAAAATAAATTTTAAATTATATATGAACAACACACATTTTTGAAAATGCAATAGACACACTTATAGTCTCCTAAAGTATTTTGGGCAAAATACTTTTAACCACACACATCAAAATATTAAGGACATAACTTATAAGAATGTAAACTATTAACAAATATGGAAAGATTCTTATTTATTTTATGAATATATTATAATCTGAACTTTAAAAATCTGAGACATTCAAAAAACAAAGGAGGAAAATTTTAGCTAATCTTGCTTAATAGTATAGATATGACAATTCCAGGTATACTTATAACACATTGAAGCTGTCAATATTTGGCAAACTAATAAGGCATGATTCAGTAGAGTTCATACAGAAAATGTAAATGCAAAGGTAGATTTACTTTTACAAATCTGAGGAGAGGAGATTGTTAGTAGAAGTATGCTTTGTAAATTGAATTTCTAGGTTCCCATGTGGCTGGGACTACATGCCTGAGCCACCATGTTTTGCAACTTCTAGGTTCTTCCCTTTGTTATATAAACCTCAGCCAGTTAATTAGTACTGTGTTAGTTTCATGTGAAAAAATGAGGATGATAATAGGATACCTCATAGAGAAGACTGAAATTCACCTGATATACACAGATATGATGAAATCAATTTCCAAAATAGATATCTATTTCTTTAGATCTCTTAACCACCCCTGGCCATTGTGGTCCCTTTTGGGGTCCCTTAGAATGCCACACAATCCAACAATTAAAGCATGTGTGCATTACACACCAGGTAGGGAGAGAGCTAGCTACAGGATCTTATTATACCAGATGTTAAATATTTTGACTATTAACACTAATCGTAGTGAATTTTGTTATAATTAAATGGATCAATAAATAGAAAGGGCTTTAGAGAGTACCTGGAATACAATAAAAAATACAGCTACTTAAGTATTAACTATCATTATTATCAATTAAAGCTTTTACATCTATAAATCAAAAGAACCATTATATATTTCTCTTTATACTTGAAATTATGCAAAATATATAAAAAATATTTCCTAGTGTGAATGTTGTCTTTAATAGTAAACATTAGAAACATTCTAGTAGAAATCAGAAA
This sequence comes from Ictidomys tridecemlineatus, assembly GCF_052094955.1. Classification (NCBI taxonomy): domain Eukaryota; kingdom Metazoa; phylum Chordata; class Mammalia; order Rodentia; family Sciuridae; genus Ictidomys; species Ictidomys tridecemlineatus. Next base: position 24,640,580 of record NC_135493.1, read on the forward strand.
CAGAAATAAAATAATAATTTAAAATTGTTATTGATTTTTTACCCAGTGCTATGACATATTAAGCAAAGTTAAAATCAATAACTACTGAAAGAGAGAACATATTTATTATTTACAGGTTATATTACATTTGACATAGAGTATTCATTAGTACTAACAAGAGAGAGCAAAGAAAAAAATTAAATGAAAATTTTGATGGACAAGATGTTTTCACAAGGAAAAATAACCAAAATGAAGTATTTAAACTAAGAGACAGAAAAGTTTAAAAGGCCTAATAATAATACTTTGTGATAAATAATGTTGTAGGTAAATACACAGAACTAGAGAACATCATGTTAAGTAAAATAAGCCAGACTCAGAAGTCAATGGGTGAATATTTTCCTTCATATGCGGTAGCTAGAGAGATGAAAATAATTTAAACAGGGGAACTCATAAAATAGAAAGAAGATCAGTAGAGGAGAGTTAAGATATGTAGGGGGAGAAAGAGAAGGAAAGGGGAAGGTGTGGGAAATAAAATTGACCACATTATACTATATGTATGTACAAATATGCCATAATAAATCCCACTTTTATGTACAATTATAATACATTAATGAAAAATTACATGTGCATAAATTGAAGGCAAATGATCTACATAAAAAGAAAAATATAGAAAAATTATTGAGTGAATTAAAATAAAGCTTATATGAATCAAAATATTACTATATAATTGTATGGAAAACTGCAGAAATATAAATACAGCATTTCTTCACAAATCACAACTTTAAACTTTCCCCAGTGAAAATTTCAATAACTTATTTTTTTCATGATGAAGGATTTAAAATTATTCAATAAAAATAAAAGAGTAAGAAAATTAAGAAAGTTGTATAGAGAAGAATCTTTAAGAAGAACTTGCCTTATTTGATATGCTTTTTTCAATTACTGTAGGAAAGAAGATTGGATACCATAAAGATATAAGATAAATCAGTGGAGTAGAGGAAGGAGAACAAGAAAGAGACAGAAAAGAAAGAAAAGGGGTAGAAATATGGGAAGAAATAAATAACTTGTTGCATACATATATGAATGTACTGAAAAAAGAATTTCATTTGTGAGTGTGTATGTGTGTATATGAGTGTGTGTGAAAAATATCAAACATAAATAAAGAAGTAAAAATGTTACAGAGCAGGAGCCTTCATGGAAACTGAGGCAGCATGAAGAACCCCCTCTTCAAACCCTGATTCTTGTGATCAAGTCAGAAAGACTTTGAACATGTCAGAGTAACAGGAATGAGTTTATTGAAGGGATAGGAAAAGGAAAAAGGGACAGTATCAAGGGAGAGAATCAGTCCTATCAGAAAGGAGAGGGATAACATGCCTCTTCTGCACCCAGTTTTATTGGAGAACCCAGGGAAGTTTCCAGAGAGTCCTGCCCAGGTCTATCTCTTGATTTTGACTGACAGCAAGTTACATCAGGCTTTCAAGTCCCCATTCCCATGATAACTATGTCACCTTGGCCCAGGCTGACTGGTTCTAATTGGATTCTTAATCAATTTTTTGCAGGTTTTATGGTTAGGAGGGATTATACAGATCTGGTCTGTGAAAAGGGTCACAGAAGTCTCTCCCTTCAAAGTAACTTGGGTTCCTTTTATAAACATTATTTCCTGCCTGCATTTCCTTGTGTTGAGGAATGTGTTATATCCTGTCCGTTTAGGCCAGGCAGGCATGCAGGTAAATTGCTTTTTTTTTTATTTATTTATTTATTTTTTTTTTTATTGGTTATTCAAAACATTACAGAGCTCAAGACATATCATCTTTCATACATTCGACTCAATTGGGTTTTGAACTCCCCAAATACATAATACAGACTCACTTCTGTTACATACTCACATTTTTACATAATGGCATATTAGTGACTGTTGTATTCTGCTACCTTTCCTATCCCCTACTATCCCCCCTCTCCTCCCCTCCCCTCCCAACATCCCTCTCTACCTCCTCTGCTGTTGTTCAATTCTCTCCCCTTTTTTTCCCCCCACCCCCTTGCCCCTCATAACCTCTTATTATTTTGTGTATCACTGAAGCTAATATCCAGAATGTACAAAGAACTCAAAAAATTAAACAATAAGATAACAAATAATCCAATCAACAAATGGGCCAAGGACCTGAACAGACACTTCTCAGAGGAGGACATACAATCAATCCACAAGCACATGAGAAAATGCTCACCATCTCTAGCAATCAGAGAAATGCAAATCAAAACCACCCTAAGATACCATTTCACTCCTGTAAGATTGGCAGCCATTCTGAAGTCAAACAACAATAAGTGTTGGCGAGGATGTGGGGAAAAGGGCACACTTGTTCACTGCTGGTGGGACTGCAAAATGGTGAGGCCAATTTGGAAAGGTAAATTGCTTTTTGACAAAGAAAGCATGTGGGGGTCCAGAAAGCATGTGGGAGTCAGCACACTGGGCTCATTTTATAAAGGTATTCTCTTAATCTCTTGTTTCCCACCTTTCTCATCTGTCTGTCCCTAACAAAAAGGAAGATCAATATAAGAGAGGAGAGGGAACTAGGAAGGTAGAAGGAAAGGGAAAGAGAAGGGGGTTAATGGGCATAGAAATAAAATTCCTTGCTTGTATGTTTTGTCAAAATGAACCCAAATACTATGTAAAATTATAATACTCTAATTTTTTAATGCTATAAATTGGAGTTAGGTAAAGCCATTTGGCATTGGGGCAGATTCAACAAATAGAACATTAAAACAGAATAGTTAGCCCAGAATACATATACTGCCACCAAGAAATTGTACATCCATTTATTTATAGTAAAGAAATAATGAAGATGCCACCAAGAATTTATTATAAATTTTTTTTTCTGTTATACTACAGGTTAACTCAATATGAAGTATTTGATCCCTTAAATATTAAGACATTACAAAACTCGCAATTAAAATAAGGTCAAATAACTTTTTTTTACTGTTATGCAGCTATTTTAAATATTTTAAATAATGTTACTTACATTAATAATTTTGGATATTATCATATGAAAAAGTGATATACTTTTAAAATATGTGACACATAGTACAATACACACTAGCTGAGTTTCTCAATTTTATTAAACAAAAGAACACATACAATATGCACACACTTATATACATATACACATATATATGTATATGCATGTTGCTATAGAATGAATGTTTACTTCTCCCCCACATATGTAGAAATTCCTAGTCCCCAATATAATAGGTTCTGAAGATGGGGCCTTTCAGAAGTTAAATAAGAATAGTGAATGGTATTACTCAATAGGAATGGGCCCCAATTTAGGTCTTGTTCAAATGTAGAAACCACACTTGGAGACTAACCCATTTTGACCTTCCCTTCCATTATTGTTCATAGATTTTATTTTTCAAATTTGTGAGACAAGGTTCCAGAAGGAAATCTGCAAAGGGGGGAATCTACTCTCATCTCAAAACTTTGGTTTCAAAGTGATTAGGTAATGAGAGCAGAGCCATATTGAATGAGATCAGTGTCTATAAATATAGGTCTAAGAGAGAGTTGTTCACACAAAACTACAATCCAATTTTGTAAAGCACAAATAGTGGTGCCTATTAAATTTGTATAAAAATAGTATTTGAAAGAAATATACCAGTATTTTTTTTAACATCATGGGACTATACTTTTTCATTTTTTATGTTCTAAATTTTTATTTTCTAATATGAGATTTTGCTATCATAATCAGAAAATTAAAACAAAACCTTTCTGTTAGAATTTTTTAAATTAACTACTACTTTTGAGTTTGTGTAGAATTCCAATTCTACTTTTATTCTTTATTAAAATGACACTTTGTTTCTAGAAAGTGAATTTACATTTTTTTAAATCATGTGCAAAGAAATTATCATCCCATGTTAGATTCTACAGTTTGAATTTATTTGACATGAAATTTGTGCTTTAAGAGACTAAGAATAAAATAGATTTTTGACCCTAAATAGGTAGTTAAAATAAATATTGAAAGATATTACTATTAAAAGATAGAGGAAACCAACTTTAATTTTATTACAAACTTTACTAGACATAAGCATCATTTAGATGAAAACAAAGAAATCTATATCTAATGACAAATATTGATGAAGTTTCTATAAAGTACACAGAAACAAAGAGATGAAGGTTAAAATTTTTCCTGTTTTGCCTATTAGTTAGCACCCTGTTTTTCTTTTACTTCTTTATCTCCTTTTCTCTTTTTGAACTTTGTAAGAGAAAGTTTTATCCATCCCTTGAATTTAATATTTGGAGAAAAATAATGTAACTGTTCAGTTTTTAAACCCTGTCACTAATTTAAGGCTATGAAGATACATCAATTTTTTTTTTGTATGCTACTGACCGGCTTGCTATTCTCTGACCATACCATATACATTCATACCTGCACCATGTTGCACATGCAGTTCTGTATTTTCTTTCCCCTTCTTTTCTCCTAGATGAAATCATTATCATCATTTACAAAATTTAAACGCAAATGTACTTTCTTTGAGAAAACATTCAGTCATGCATTCCTTTATTTCCTTTCTCACTTTGCATCTACTTTTGTGATTCAGTTAGGATTATTTCTGTAGCAAATGAAAGAAAAACCAAAATTGGTGTGAGAAAAAGAAAAAAAAAACGTGTTCGATCCTCTTGGCCGTTCTTAAAAAACACACATGATTTGTTCTTTGATAAACTTGCGTTGAAAGCTCTGAGCCAGATACTGTGGTTAGGTCCAGACTGGCAGATGGGCTGGATATTGACCTACCCATGAATCAATCACTGTGTTTCCCAGGATTACGTTTTGATAGCTTGGGATTGCGTAGACTGAATGGAAGCAATGATTTTAATAGCTGAAATAAGGGAGACCATTTTTCTTTTCATTAGATGATGAAATTTTACTTTAGTATGAGAACTAAACTAGGTATGTAGAATCTACAAGTGGTTCTAATCCAAATTATAAATAATTATACCAATTCAAGAACTCTATAGACTCTGAAATAGCTATTAAATATATGTTTTTTTCAATATAGCAGTATAATAAGAACCTCAATTTTTTCCATAGATTGCTTTATAAGTTAAAGGCTTTTAAGATGATTAAATATAATTTATGGGAGTCAAGCATTTTGGACTGAACCCCTGATAAAGCACCAACAGACCAGATCAAAGCAGAGAGGAGTGTATGGTAATAATAGGTACCAAATAATCAAACTGAAAAACTGCCCAATATTCCAAAATTGCAAAAACAAACAAACAAACAGAACCATATATTCAGAACAACTAAGTAGAAGGGACCCAGGCAACCTGAGCTAGCATAAGAAAATTCCTTCTATTTTAAACCTATAAATAAAATGACTTTGAAATGATCGATCTGGTTTTCATTTTTTGTTTCTGCTTTCTTCAGGCTTTTCTGCTGAAAAAAATATCCACTTCATTTACTCAGTTCATCAGAGCAACTTTTTATTCCTTTTATTGTGTAGATAGGATGCTGCCTAATTCATGAATGATTTATAAAAGACAATTATTTCTTTAAACTCAATTTGTTAAAATTTTGAATTCTATTCAAGAAAAAAGGAAAGGCATATAAGTAGACATTATAATTTTATAATATGGTTAGAATAAGCTTTATTTATTGTTATTTAGAAATTTATAAAGAAAATAAAACTCACATAAATACATATGATGCATTTGGTGAAAACAAATTTTACACTGTTTTTCAGATATTATACAAGAATAGTCCCATTTTTGCAATCACAGTACAATCCTATGGACCATAAAATTAAATGTATTTATATCTTTCTTCTGCTGCAAATATTATATGACTTCAAGTCACAAAAACAGATTATATGTGTTGGCACATACTGGGGAGTTTTTTTTAATCATCAAACTGGAATTCTTTGGATCAATAACTTTGCAACACAAGATTTACAATCTCTTCCAAAGAAAGCCAGAAATCAAACAGTGGTGCAGTGTTGTGAAGTAGACACCATTGTAAGGATGCATGTGAAAGACTGCAGTCCTAGAAACCTTCCATAAACAAAGACTCCTGGCTACTTAAACTGCAATTAAAAGGTCACTCAACCAATCAACAACAACAGTTGACCACTAAATTTGTAGGTCTGACACTCTGCAATATTTTCCATCACATAACTAATGTCAACAATCTGGAAAACTGCCTAGTGCTATAGCCTCAGCTCTGTTACTTTTTTTTTAAGAGAGAGTGAGAGAGAGAGAGAGAGAGAATTTTAATATTTATTTTTTTTAGTTATCGGCGGACACAACATCTTTGTTTTTTTGTATGTGGTTCTGAGGATCGAACCCGAGCTGCACGGATGCCAGGCGAGCGCGCTACCGCTTGAGCCAAAGCCACATCCCCAGCCCCAGCTCTGTTACTTTTTAACCTAGCTTCACAGTCAGCTATAGTAATACCTGTTGGACCAAGAGTAAAATATGATGGTATTTCTGAGATTCTGATTCCATAAACTAAGCAAGCATCACTTGGCAGATTTAGCCGCAATTCTAGAACAGTGTTGCTTCTTTCATAAGAAGAAATAGTTCTAAATAACAATAAATAAATTTCTAAATAACAATAAATAAAGCTTATTTTAACCATATTATAAAATTATAATGTCTACTGTATAATATTTATGAAATAAAATTTTGAAGGAAATATCAGTAATATGTAATCCTATCATAAATAGGTAACTTGTTTAACCAGCAGTGTGTTATGTATCACCTGTCAGGCATTTATCCCTGTAATATATGGCATAGTAATAAAGATGATTATGACAACATTGACACTATTTATATATGCCCTAAGTATACCCTGGCTCAATTTTAACAACTTTAAATGAATTATATACTTAAACCCTTAAATAATCTAAAGATTGATTATCCAAATCTCTGTTTTACATAGGAACAAGAAGCTTAACATTGGAAAATAAACTGTTCAAGTTTCATCCATGTTGTATAATACTTCAGAACTTCATTCATTTTGTTGTTTTTAATTGATTTTTTATTTTTTTTATTGGTTGTTCAAAACATTACAAAGCTCTTGGCATATCATCTTTCATACATTTGATTCAAGTGGGTTATGAACTCCCATTTTTACCCCAAATACAAGTTGCAGAATCACATCAGTTACACATCCACAATTTTACATAATACCATATTAGTGACTGTTGTATTCTGCTACCTTTCCTATCCCCTACTATCCCCCCTCCCCTCCCCTCCCATCTTCCCTCTCTACCCCATCTACTGTAATTCATTTCTCTCCCTTGTATTTCCCCCCTTTCCCCTCACAACCTCTTATATGTAATTTTGTGTAACATTGAGGGTCTCCTACCATTTTCATATGCTTTCCCTTCTCTCTCCCTTTCTCTCGCCCCACTCGTCTCTATTTAATGTTAATCTTTTCCTCATGCTCTTCTTCCCTGTTCTGTTCTTAGTTGCTCTCTTTATATTAAAGAAGACATTTGGCATTTGTTTTTTAAGGATTGGCTAGCTTCACTTAGCATAATCTGCTCTAGTGCCATCCATTTCCCTGTAAAATCCATGATTTTGTGGTTTTTTAGTGCTGCGTAATACTCCATTGTGTATACATGCCACATTTTTTTTTATCCATTCATCTATTGAAGGGCATCTAGGTTGATTCCAGAGTCTAGCTATTGTGAATTGTGCTGCTATGATCATTGATGTGGCAGTATCCCTATAGTATGCTCTTTTAAGGTCCTCGGGGAATAGACCGAGAAGGGCGATAGCTGGGTCAAATGGTGGTTCCATTCCCAGCTTTCCCAGGAATCTCCATACTGCTTTCCATATTGGCCGCACCAATTTGCAGTCCCACCAGCAATGTACAAGAGTACCCTTTTCCCCACATCCTTGCCAGCACTTGTTGTTGTTTGACTTCATAATGGCTGCCAATCTTACTGGAGTGAGATGATATCTTAGGGTGGTTTTGATTTGCATTTCTCTGACTGCTAGAGACGGTGAGCATTTTTTCATGTACTTGATGATTGATTGTATGTCCTCCTCTGAGAAGTGTCTGTTCAGGTCCTTAGCCCATTTATTGATTGGGTTATTTGTTATCTTATTGTCTAATTTTTTGAGTTCTTTGTATACTCTGGATATTAGGGCTCTATCTGAATTGTGAGGAGTAAAAATTTGTTCCCAGGATGTAGGCTCCTTATTTACCTCTCTTATTGTTTCTCTTGCTGAGAAAAAAAAACTTTTTAGTTTAAGTAAGTCCCATTTGTTTATTCTTGTATTTAACTCTTGGGCTATGGGCGTCCAATTAAGGAATTTGGAGCCCGACCCCACAATATGTAGATCAGAGCCAACTTTTTCTTCTATCAGGCGCAGAGTCTCTGATTTGATATCTAGCTCCTTGATCCACTTTGAGTTAACTTTTGTGCATGGCGAGAGAAAGGGGTTCAGCTTCATTTTGTTGCATATGGATTTCCAGTTTTCCCAACACCATTTGTTGAAGATGCTATCCTTTCTCCATTGCATGCTTTTAGCCCCTTTATCAAATATAAGAAAGTTGTAGTTTTGTGGATTAGTCTCTGTGTACTCTATTCTGTACCATTGGTCCACCTGCCTGTTTTGGTACCAGTACCATGCTGTTTTTGTTACTATTGCTTTGTAGTACAGTTTGAAATCTGGTATTGCTATACCTCCAGATTCACACTTCCTGCTTAGAATTGCTTTTGCTATTCTGGGTCTTTTGTTTTTCCATATGAATTTCATGATAGCTTTATCTACTTCTACAAGAAATGCCTTTGGAATTTTGATTGGCATTGCGCTGAACTTGTAGAGAACTTTGGGTAATATCGCCATTTTGATGATGTTGGTTCTGCCTATCCATGAACAGGGTACATTTTCCCATCTTCTAAGATCTTCTTCTATCTCTCTCTTTAGGGTTCTTTAGTTTTCATTGTATAAATCTTTCACCTCTTTTGTTAGGTTGATTCCCAAGTATTTTTTTTTTGAGGATATTGTGAATGAGGTGGTTTTCCTCATTTCCGTTTTAGAAGTTTTATTGCTGATATACAGGAATGCCTTTGATTTGTGTGTGTTGATTTTATATTCTGCCACTTTGCTGAATTCATTTATTAGTTCTAGTGGTTTCTTTGTAGACTCTTTTGGATCTTCTAGGTATAGGATCATGTCATCCGCAAATAGTGATATTTTAAGTTCTTCTTTTCCTATTTTAATGCCTTTAATTTCTTTTGTCTGTCTAATTGCTCTGGCTAGTATTTCAAGGACTAAATTAAATAGAAGTGGTGAGAGAGGGCATCCCTGTCTTGTTCCGGATTCTAGTGGGAATGCCTTCAGTTTTTCTCCATTTAGAATGATGCTAGCCTGAGGCTTAGCATATATAGCTTTTACAATGTTGAGGTAAGTTCCTGTTATCCCTAGTTTTTCTAGTTTTTTGAACATAAAGGGATGCTGTACTTTGTGGAATGCTTTTTCTGCATCTATCAAGATGATCATATGGTTCTTATCTTTAAGTCTATTGATGTGGTGAATAACATTTATTGATTTCTGTATATTGAACCAACCTTGCATGCCAGGAAAATAAATAATATGTTACTGAATGATCAATGGGTTACAGAAGACATAAAAGAGGAAATAAAAAAATTCTTAGAGATAAACGACAATTCAGACACAACATACCAGAATCTATGGGACACAATGAAAGCAGTTTTAAGAGGGAAATTCATTTCCTGGAGTTCATTCCTCAAAAAAAGAAAAAAACAACAAATAAATGAACTCACACTACATCTCAAAACCCTAGAAAAGGAAGAGCAAAACAACAGCAAATATAGCAGAAGACAAGATATAATTAAAATCAGAGCGGAAATCAACGAAATTGAAACCAAAAAAACCATTGAAAAAATTGAAAAAACTAAAAGTTGGTTCTTTGAAAAAATAAATAAGATCGACAGACCCTTAGCCATGCTAATGAAGAGAAGAAGAGAGAAAACTCAAATTACTAACATACGGGATGAAAAAGGCAATATCACAACAGACACTACAGAAATACAGAAGATAATTAGAAAGTATTTTGAAAACCTATATTCTAATAAAATAGAAGACAGTGAAGATATCGATAAATGTCTTAAGTCATATGATCTTCCCAGATTGAGGCAGGAAGACACACATAATTTAAACAGACCAATAACAAAGGAAGAAATTGAAGAAGCCATCAAAAGACTACCAACCAAGAAAAGCCCTGGACCGGATGGGTATACAGCGGAGTTTTACAAAACCTTCAAACTTTTTAAAAAAGTATTAATACCAATACTTTTCAAGCTATTTCAAGAAATAGAAAAAGAAGGAGCTCTTCCAAATTTATTCTATGAGGCCAACATCACCCTGATCCTGAAACCAGAAAAAGACACTTCAAAGAAAGAAAACTACAGACCAATATCTCTAATGAACATAGATGCAAAAATTCTCAATAAAATCCTGGTGAACCAAATACAAAAGCATATCAGAAAAATTGTGCACCATGATCAAGTTGATTTTTCATTTTTATTGTGCTAAATTGTACATAAAATAAAATTTCATATTCCATCCATTTTAGACTGTAAAATTTATTGTTACTTTGGATACTCAGGATATTGTACTATCATCACCACTATCAAGTTTCAAAATGTTTTCATCACTTGTGATATTGTGGTAAGATTATAAATATTATATTTGGGTTTTTTTTCCCCAGTTCCTTTCACCTAAGTCCTAAAGCTTTATAATTTTCCAAGTGATACAGGTGCTATATCTTTTTTTTTTCTAATATTTTGTTTTTAACTCCAGTTCCTCATGCACAGTTCCTAAATACCTTGGGATTTCTTGGGTGATAGAGGTATCTTTTTATTTTAATGAGGCAACCCTTGATGAGCTACTGGATGGAGACTGATCACTCCTGTAAAGACCAAATCATGATTAAAAGTTTGAATCAGTTCCACTCTCCCATCCCTGGGGAAAGGGAGAATACTGGTAGACTGAGTTAATACTGGAACAGTAACTCTGCTTTAGACATGTTCAAGCCTTGCCTTATATACTTCTTCATCTGCCTGTCCATGTGTATTCTTTATAATATCCTTTATAAGAAGACATTAAGCACAAGTAAGTGATTTGCTGAAGATTGTTACCTACTCTAGCAAGTAATGAAACCCGAAGAGGAGATTGTAGAAACCTCTTATGTTCAGCTTGTTGGACAGAAGCACAGGTAATAATCTGGACATAGGACTAGCACCTTAAGTCAGAGACAGTCTTATGGATCTGAAACATTAAACTGTGGATCTGTACTAACTTCAGGAGTATTCCATCAAAATTAAATTGAATTAAAAAATTATAAATACCCAACTGGTATCAGAGAATTTCCGGGTATTGGAAAAATCCACACACTTCTGGTGATAGAAGTAAAGGTGTTCTGAATGCTTATAATTATGATATCTACATGGAGAAGCATGTTTACCTATATACAATGTACTTTTTCATCTTAAAACTCTTTTTATTTAAAGTTTATTGTTTCTGATATTAGTATAGACATATCAGCTTAATTTTGGTTAGTACCTGCATGGGATATATTTTTCTGTCCCTCACTTTCATATTCTTTGTTAATTTTAAACAAATTAAGCCTCTTCATATTATATAGTTATATATTATTTTGTTTTTTTGAATCAGGGCTTGAAACTAGGGACACTTAAACACTGAGCCACATCCGCAGCCCTTTTTCATATTTTATTTAAAGACAGGGTGTTCCTGAGTTGTTAAGGGCCCAGTTAAATTGCTGAGGCTGGCTTTGAACTTGCAATTCTCCTGTATCCTTCTGCCTCAGTCTCCCTAATCACTAGGAGTAGAAGCATGTGTCACTGTACTCAGCTGTATATATTTTTAATTTTCTCATCCAAATCTTACCTTTTAATCAAATATTTTAATTCATTTCCATGGAAGAATTTATTTCTCCTTTTTGCTTTTCTTTCTACTTAACATATCTTTTTGTTCCTCAATTCATCAATTATTGTTTTATTTTTGTTTATTATTTTGTAGTATACTGGTTTGGCTTTCTTCTCATTTCTTTTTCTGTATATCTTTTGGGGTTTTTTATTAGCTGTGATCTTGAAGGTTAAACTTTACATCTCAAATATATAACAAACTAGTTAGCATTAATTCAAAATTACCTTCAACAGTATATAGACCTCTGTTCTTCTATAGATCTATCTTTTACACTTTGCATAATTATTGTCACAATTTACTAATTTATAAATTGTGTATCCATTAATATAGATTTATAATTATTGTTTAATGCATTTATCTTTAAAATGATACAGTAAATTGGAATAAAAGTAACATATCAAAAATACAATATTGACTTTTATATTTGTTTATATATTTCACTTTAACAATGTCCTTTATTCATATTACTTGAAGTTGTTGTCAAAGAATTTTCATTTTCTCTTCAAAAACTTCCTATAATATACCTTAAAGGGAAAGGCTATGAAAAACAAACTCTTATAGCTTTTCGTTAACTTGCAATGTTAATTATTTCTTCATATTTAGAGCATAGTTTTGGTTGGATATTGATTTTTTTTGTCAGTTTTCTCATCAGCACTTTAAATACGTTATCCAATAGCCTTCTGGACCCCATGGTTTCTGATTCAAAAGTCAGTTGTTAATCTTGTTGAGGTTCTCTTGTACCTTACTGTTTGCAAGATTATCTTTTGTCATTGGTTTTGATGGTTATGTTGTAGTAAAATACATTGTGAAACTCTTTAAGTTTGTCTTATAATCCTTAAACTTGTTCAAATGTATATTCATGTATATCACCAAATTTTGAAATTTCATAGCCTTCATTTCTTAATAGGTATTTTATTCTCTTTTTCGTCTCTTCTATCATTTTGCCTTCTGGAACTCCTTATACGTTTATGTCAGTATATTTACTTGATGTCTTTCTTGTCTTTTGACCTCTAGTCATTTTCTTTATTCTTTTTCACTCTAAAATGGATGATTTCAAATAATCTTAAAGTCCTTTATTTTACCTTCTTAAGTCTGCATTTTTCCCCCTCTAGTAAGATTTTCATTTCAATTATTTTACTTTTCAGCTCCAGATTTGTGGTTCATCATTTATAACTTTTATCTGCTTTGTGGGGCTGTTTGGTGAGATGTCATTTTATTGATTTCTTTGGTTCTATATCTATGTATTCCTTTAGCTGTTTAAGCATATTTAAGACTTGATTCAAATCCTTTGCTGAGACTGTCAAACATCTGGGCTTCCCTAAGGGGTAGCTCTTCTTAATTTATTTTTGCCATATATAAACCATACTTCTTTTGTTTTATTTTTTAATTGATTTTGATTTTCTGAAAACCAAATGTATTTAACCTGAAAAGTAGATTATTTTCATTTTTCAGTGGTGGGGGTAATTGTTTGTTTTGAGTTTTATTTTTATTTATTTACTATAAAAATTCTAATGGCTGCATTCTTTTGCCATGTGTGGTAATTATTACATATGCTGTTTCATTAGTTTCATAACCAGCACTAGATTTGAAAGAAAATTATTTAAAAACCTAAAGCTATAACTAAACAGACAGGAAAGGAAAAGCCCTGCTCCTATTCTTGTCAGATTGGCTCTGACCATTTATAACTCTGCCTTACACTTTACATTTAGGTTGTGTGTCCACTATATATCAATAAGGAGTAAAAGCTTAGGGTTGTCTCAAGTTTTTCTCTGAGCATATGTCTAGCTATAGATAGGTGAGCTTTCTAGTTTCCGCGTCACATGCAGGATGTTTCACAAACCCTTATTCTCCATAAATCTCATTCTCTAGACTTTTTTCCTAGGATTTTGGTCTGTCTGATATTTTATCTGCTTATTAAGAAGCTATACACTAAAACCTTATTAAATTTTTGGATAACAATTAGAAATATGTATGTCAATCTGAGATAGAAGCCTCAAAACCAGAGGGGAATTTGTGCTTGCCTGGGAATTTTTCACGATCTCCATCAGGTATTTGTGAGAAAGATTAGGATAGGACAGAAGAACATGCCTTGGTGATGAAAGGGTGTAGGAAGTGACTTTCTACATAAATCCCAAATCTCTGCCTAGATCCTTATGCCAAAAATTTAAGAGGCAAAGGAAAGAAACAGCAAACCACAATACCCCTTAAATATTAGGTAAAAACAAATTCTGGCTAATGGAATCCATTTTTCTTCTTCTTCTAAATATTCAAAATTATTATTATACAATGGCAAATTATATTACTTAACACAGATTTCTTAGTGAAATTATATTACTTAACACAGATTTCTTAGTGAAGTTTTATAAATTTCTAGTTAGCTCACTTTTTATATTTTAATACTTATAAACCATATTCAAGCTATTTTAGATTTTTTACATGAATATATATTTTTTTCAAGTTTTCATTAAAAACCAATATATACCTTTTTCTACTTTTAGTAATCTTAGGATTTGAATGTTTTGATGTTTTGATTATTGAAAAATAACTGCACTACATATATGGTTTAAAAAAACCTCTTGTTTAATTATATTTCATACTTGTATAATTACGTCAAAATGAATTCTAATATTGTGTGTGTATAATGAACTAATGATAATTGTAAAAAAAACCTTGCATTCTTATTAAGTGATCAAATTAAATATATAAGACTCATTACTAGGGGCTTGAGTTGTGGCTCAGTGGTAGAACGCTTGCCTTGCCCATGTGAGGCACTGGGTTCTATCCTTAGAACCATATAAAATAAAAATAAATAAGTAAAACAAAGGTATTGAGTCCATGTTCAACTAAAAAAATAAAAATATGTGAAACTATTAAAAAAAGTAAGCGATTCATTACCAGCTAGGCACAGTGGCACACACCTGTATTCTCAGTGGCTCAGGAGGCTGAGGCAGGAGGATCTTGAGTTCAAAACCAGCCTCAGCAATAGTGAGGCACTGAGCAACTTAGAAAGACCCTGTCTCTAAATAAAATACAAAATAGGGCTTGAGATGTGTCTCTGTGGCAAGCGCCCCTCCCTGAGTTCAATCCCCAGTACCTTACCCCAAAATGATTCATTACTAAAACCAAATAGTTCATCCCACCCTGATAAGTGATCTAATGTATCTTACTCCCAATTCTTTGTTATGCATAACAGTATTTCACTCTCTTCTCTTCTCTCCCATATATATATATATATATATATATATATATATATATATATACACATGCACACATATATACTTATATATTATTTTTTCTGATATACATAGTTTTATTTATTTTTGATTATTAGAGCATTACAGTTATACATAGTACTTAGGTACATTTTGACAAAATTATATATGCAAGGAATTTAATTTCAACCCGCTTCTCCCTTCTTTTCTTCCCCTATTCTCCCCTCCTCTACTTGACTGATCTTATTTTGCTCATTTGCTCATTTATTTATTGGTTGGTACTTTATACATCTACATAAAGATGAAATTCCTTTGGTACATTTATATATGCATATAACAAGATTTTTAAAAATTCATTCCATATTTTCTTCCCTTTTTATCCTTCTCCCTTACTCTCATTCTTCACTTTTTACTCCACTGACATTCCCTATATATTTGTAATATGAATCCCCCACCACTATCTTCTTTCCCTTATTTTTCTCTAGCTTACACATATAAAAGAAAATACTGGACCTTGATTTTCTGAGGGTGGCTTATTTCACTTAGTATAATGTCCTCAATTTCCATCCATTTACAAGCAAATGCCATTATTTCATTATTTCATTGTTTTTGTGTGGCTGAATAAAACTCTATTGTGTTTATTCCACACTTTTTGATTGATGTCTCATTCATCTATTGATAGGCACCTGGAACAATTCCATAATTTGGCTATTGTGAATTGTGCTGCTATAAATATTGAGTGATTGTATCATTATAATATGATGTTTTTATTTCTTTTGTATAAATACTAATGGTGAGATAACTGGATCATATGGAAGTTTCATTTCTAGTTTTTTGAGGAATCTCCACATTGCTTTCCAGAGTGGTTGTATAATTTTGCAGTCTCATCAAAAATGTATGAATGTACCCTTTTTCCCCACATCCTTGCCAACATTTATTATTATTTGTGTTCATGCTAATTGCTATTCTCACTGGACTGAGATGAAATCTTAGGTAGTTTTTATTTGCATTCTCCTGATTATTAGAGATGTTAGAATTTTTTTCATATATTTGTTGACCATTTGTGTTTCTTCATTTGAGAAATGTCTGCTTAGTTCGTTTACCCACTTATTGGCTGGGTTAGTTGGTGGTTGGTTTGTTTTTGTGTATGTTTGTATTTTTTCGGCATTGAATTTTTTGAATTCTTTTATATATTCTGCATATTAGTCCCCTGTCATAGGAGCAGCTAAGAATATTTTTTTCCATTTATGGCTCTTTATTCAGAAGAAGCTTTTTAATTTGATGTCACCCACTTATTTATTCTTCGTTTTATTTCTTGCACTTTAGTGTCTTATTGAGGAAGTTGATGCCTGCACCTATATGATGAAGTGTTGATCCTATGTTTTCTTCTAGGAGTTGCAAGTTTACAGGTCTAATTCCTAAGTTTTTAATCCATTTTGATTTTATTTTTGTGCAGGATAAGTTATAGGGAACTAATTTCATTCTTCTACATATGGGTATCCAGTTTTCCCAGCACCAATTGTAAAAATTACTATCCTTTCTCCAACATATGTTTTTGGCACTTTCATCAAGTATTAGATGGCTGTAAGTATATGGGTTTATCTTATATCACACATTCTGTTCCATTACACTTCATCTTTATTTTTATGACAATAACCTGTTTCTTTTTATTACCGTGGCTCTATAGTATAATTTGAAGTCCAGTATTGTGATGCACTAGCATCACTCTTCTTGCTCAGAATTTCTTTGGTTATTCTGGGTCTCTTATTCTTCCAAATTAATTTTAAAACTCTTATTAATAGTTCTTGGATTATAAAAAAAGGGGTCATTGGTATTTTGACAGGGATTAGATTGAATCGGTATACTGCTTTTGTATACATATACTTATGACTATACTGACAGTATTAATTCTGCCTGTCAATCTTCTTCATTTTTTTTTCTTTAGTGTTTTTTAGCTTTCATGGTAGAGATCTTTCACCTCTTTGGTTAGATTAATTCCCAAGTATTTTATTTTTTTGAAGTTATTGTGAAAGTGATGGTTTTTCTGATTTATTTTGCAGCAGAATGGGTGATTACAGAAAAGCTATTGATTTAAGAGTGTTGATCCTGCATCTGTGACTTTAATGAATTCATTTATTAACTCTATAAGTCTGGTGGAGTTTTGGGGTCCTCTAGCATAGGATCATGTTATTAAAAGAGGTAGTTTGACTTTTTCTTTTTCAAATTGTATCCTTTCAATTTTATTATTTTACCTGATTGCTTTGGATAGAGTTTTGAGAACTTTCTTGAATAGAAGTGGTAAAAAGGGACATCCTAGTCTTGCTGCTGATTATAGACAAAATGCTTTCAGTTTTTCTCAATTCACTGTGATGGTGGCTTTGGGTTTGTTGTATATAGCCTTTATTAGGTTCAAGTAATTTCCGTCTAACCTCAGTTTCTCTAGGACTTTAACATAAATGGGTTCTGTATTTTATCAAAGACCTTTTTTTGCATCTATTGAGATGATTATATAATTCTTAACCTTAATTCTATTAATGTGGTAAATTACATTTACTGAAATTACATTTGCATTTGTTGAAGTAACCTGCATCCTTTGGATGAAGTCCCCTTCATCATGGTGTATTATCCTCTTGATGCGTTTTTGAATGTAGTTTGCTAAAGTTTTATTAAAGATTTTTTCCATCTATTTTCATCAGTGTTATCGGTTTGTAGTTTTCTTTCCTTGATGCATCTTTGTCTGGTTTTGGTATCAGGGTGATACTGGCCTCATAGAATGTATTTGGGAGAGTTCTCTCCCAGTAAATTTAGTGGAATAATTTGAGAAAAACTGGTGTTGCTTCTTTTTTAAAGGTCTTACAATGTAGATGAGAATTCATCTGGTGTTGGGCTTTTCTTTGTTGGTAGGCTTTTACTTGCTGTTTCAATTTTATTACTTGATATTGGTCTGTTTAGGTTTTCTGTATCTTTCTGGTTCAATTTGAGGAGTTGATATAATTCTAGAAATTTGTCAGTGTCTTCTAGATTTTCCAGTTTATTGGAATATACATTTTCAAAATAGTTCCTAATGATCCTCTGGGTTTAAAGTGTCTGTGGTTATATCTTCTTTGTCATCTTTAATTTTGTTTGTGTCTTCTCTGTCTTCTGGTTGGTTTGGCTAAAGTTTTATCAATCATTTTATCTTTTTTAAGAACCAACTCTATTGCATTGATTCTGTGTATTTTTTTTTTAAATTCTCTGATCTTTATTTCTTCGTGTGTCCTACTGGTTTTGGAGTTAGTTTATTCGTCTTTTTCTAAGACCTTGAGGTTTTCTAAAATGTAGGCACTCAAAGCTATACAATTTCACTTTAACAGTGTTTTCATAACTTTCCTCAGAGATTTTTATGTATTCTATTGCTGTTTCCAATTGTTTCCAAGAATTTCTTCATTTTAAAATTTCTTTTTCTGGGCTGGGGTTGTGGCTCAGTGGAAGAGCTAGCTGTTTGTCTAGCACATGCAAGGCCCTGCTTTCCATCCTCAGTACCACATAAAAATAAATAAATAAAATGAAGGTATTGTGTAATTGTGTCCAACTACAAATAAAGAATATTTTTAAAAATTCTTTTTTTGTTCATTTTTATCCATTTCATTGTTCAATCTCCATATGTTTATATAATATTTTTTTTTCTTATTTATTTCTAGTTCCATCCCATTATGATTCAACAGGATGCACAAGATTATATCCTTTTTTTGGTATTTGCTAAGACTTTCATTGTGAGCTAGAACATGGTCTATTTTGGAAATGGTTGCGTAAGCTGCTGGGAGGAAGATAAATTGAGCTGTTTGGGGGTGAAGTATTATGTAAATGTCTATTAGGTCCATTTCAGTTTTAGTATTATTTAAGTTGGATGTAACTTTTTGATTTAGTGCTTTGATGACATGTCTATTTATATTGCGTGTATGTTGAAACCATCTACTATTATTGTATTCAGATCTATTTAAAATTTAATGTCAAGGAGTACTATTTTTTATGTAATTGTATTCACTGATATTTGGGGAACATATGTACAGCCATTATATCTTGTTGGAATGTTCCCTTGTTGGATTGTGGCCTTCTTTATGTCTTCTGATATTTCCTGTGCTGCTTGATAATTTTTTTCCACACCTAGAGAATTATCCCTTACTTACAGAATGCTTTCCAGCCCTGGGGTAAGTTTCTTTGGTTTAGTTTTTACTGAACTGTTTTCCCTAAGATTTTGTGTCTATTAATATTAGCCTTTCTCTCTAAACCTCAGGTTTCCTCAATTCATTTTTTCCTTTTTTAATTTTTATTTTTATCTACTGGCCATGCTGTCCTCTCTACCTATAGCCCCCTCCCTCCACACCACTGCTAGCAGCTATACTGGAGTATTTCTGACATATTATTTTTTATATTCAAGTTTTTTGATTTTTCTGTGTCTCTATGGTTTTTTTTACAATCTAATTTTAAGTTTCAGTTAGTTCCCTTAATTACTCACCTTGATGAGGAGCAGCCTCCAACTTGTTATGTCTACTGCTAAAAAACTGAAGGGAAATATTTCCTTCCTCTAATTCACCATCCTCTCTCCTGTATATTATTAATATGAATTGTGGTGTAAGGATTGGTTATTGAGTCATAAACAGTCTTTTTCTCAAAGGTGCTGACTACCTCCTTTCAGCAGGAGAGTTGCTGAATAAGCATCTTTATTTTGTTTCAAACCAGAGGGGATTCAACTTTCATTTATGAAGCATTTTCTCAAACCGTCTCCAAAATCTTCGAAATAACTTCCATTAATATTATCTTAGTTGGCATTTTTTACTTCACCCACTAAAATGAAAATATTTTCATAAAGTACATGTAATTACCAGTGGTGTGATATTGATGATGATTTGTGCTCTATCTGTATCTGGGAGCATTATTATAAATAAATATATTTCACACAAATATTGTGCCTTCCAGAATCTCAAAGACACTGTTCATTTTGCACATTTGCATGATAAAATATCTATTCTAACTGTTGAGTTAGGAAGGTAGAACAGGAGTTAGGATCACAAACCAAATCTTTCAACTAATCCTTAATTTTTTAAATGTTTTTGATTGATATTCAGTAATTGTATGTATATATATATATATATATATATATATATATATAGTAGAATGTAATATTTTGATTCATGTATATACTATGTAATCATTAACTCAAGGAATTAACATAGGCATACTTTTAAACATATATCATTTCTTTATAGTAAGTACACACAAAATCCTTTCTTCTAGCCATTTTGAGATATAAAATGCATTATTGTTAATTATATTCATCCTATTATGCCATAAATCACCAGAAATTATTCCCCCTAGCAGTAACATTTTACCATTTTACTAGTCTACTCCTACTGTCTCTAGCTTCTCTTCTCAATCTCTATCAGACAAATATTTTTAGAATCCCATGCAAATGAAATTATACTGGTTGTATTTCTATGCCTGACTGATTTTGCCTAACATAATATCCTTTCAGTCTATCAATGTTGTCAAAAAGAACTGGATTTTGCATTTCTTATGTTTGACTAGTATTCCATTGTGTATATCTACCACATTTTCTTTATCCATTCATCTGTTGAAGGACATTTAGGTTGATTCCACACTCTGGTTATTTTGAAAAGTGTGGTAATAAAAATGAGAGTATAGGTTGCACTTTCAATGTACTGATTTAATTTCCTTTTGGTATATAATCCATAATGGTAGTTAGAGTGGTAGTTTTATTCCAATAGAGCTAAGATACCTTCTACAGAATGGAAGAAAATATTCCCAAACTATACATCTGAAAAATATATTTTGAATTTACAAGGAACTCAAACAACTCACTAGCAACAAAACACAAACAACCCAATTAAAATAAATTAAAAGCCTCAATGAACATTCCTCAAAATAAGATAAAATAACTAACAGATCTATGAAACAATATTGAACATCACTAACCATCAGGGAAATGGAAATCAACATTACAATGAGATATCACCTTACCCCAATTAGAATGGCTATTATCAAAAAAACAAAAATATAACAAATTCTCCATAAGATGTCAAGAAAGGGGAACTCCAACACATTTTTGTGAGTATATAAACTATTGTAACCATATGGAAAAAAACTATGGAGTTTCCAAAACTCAACAATTTTTTAAGAGTATCCCTATGTATTCAATTTGTCTAATTTAAGCTGTGATAAATGCGATGTAAATATATATGTAAAGTCGATGCCTGCTTTAGCACATTATAGTTTACAAAACATTATGTATTCCATTTAAAATATTGGAAATTTAATATGTTGCTTTTTGAATCAGCTTTCATTGCTGTGCCTCAAAGACCCTACTGACAAGAACAATTTAGAGGAGGAAAAGTTATTTTGGTTCATAGGTTCAAAGGTTCAGTCCATGGTCAGTTGACTTCATAGCTCTAGGCCTGAGGTAAGGCAGAAGATCATGGAGGAAGGTCTTGCCAAAGGAAAACAGCTCAGGACATGGAAATCAGGAAGCAGACAGAGAACTCCAGAGACAAAACATAAACCCCAAAGGCACTCCCTCACTAACCTACCTCCTGCAGTCACATCCTACCTGCCTACAATTACCACCCAGCACTGATTAGCTTACAATTCTCAAAATCTAATCTTTTCACCTCTGACTATTCTTTCATTGTCTCACACATGACCTTTAGGGGCACTCCTTATATCTAAACCATAACAATTGCCTTATATATTCATGTTTATTTTAAATCAAAATTTTTAAAATATTGGTCATACTATGGAAATTATGACTCTGGACAAGAAAATTTACAGAAAATAATGAATATTCTGTTAATATATTACATGGCAGTGTTTTACTGATTATAAGGATGTTGCTTAGTTTGGTGCATATTAACTTGTCTAGAAAATATTTTCCATAATGCATAAAACCTATGAAGGCCATTATTTAAAAAGCATTGCTTTAATTAGTCACTGTATGACACTTATTTTAATGTCAGAGAAATATTTTAACTTTTTAATGAGTAATACATTAGACCTCATGTAATCTTCAAGTCTTGATTTTCTGAAGTGTGTCTTAAGCAATTGCTTATTGTTTCAGTCTTCTTTCTTTCTTTCTTTTCCAAATATCTAGGGAAGCTGTTAACATTGTTAGTTATAAGAACCAAGTTTAAAACTGATTCTTAACACTTTTTGTTTTCTTTATTTCAAATTCATCTACTCAGAATCTTACAATTTTTAGTTTTAGGAATCATGCAGAGGTTTCTCAACTTTTTAATTGGTGCATATTAATTATAAATTGCGGGTTTTATTGTTTCATATTCATACATACACATAACATAACTTCTTTTTCACTCTCTCTTCCCTACCTGCAGAACACTATCCCCTTTCCCTAACCTAGTGGTTTCCCCTCTATTTTCAAGATAATACTTTTTCTTCTTCTTTACTCCATAGATTCCACATGTGACATCAACTATTACACTTGACTTTTTTACTCTGGCATCTTTCACTTAACATGATGCTCATCCAGTTCTCTCCATTATTATGCAAATAAAATAATTTTGTTATTATTTACTACTAAATAAAATTTAATTTTGTGTATGTATAATATACGTGTGTACATGTATATTATGCATTCTACATATATATACACACATGTGTATGCATATATGTGTGTGTGTATGTATATATATAGAAACTGTATATATATAAACTGTGAAATATATATTTATCTATAATATATATATATTATAAATTTGACTGATACTTAGGCTGATTCTATAAATTGCCTATTATGAATTGTGCTGCTATAAACATTGATGTGCCTGCATCACTGTAGTGTGCTGACTTTAAGTCCTTAGGGTGTATACCAAAGAGTGGTATAACTGGGTCAAATGGTAGTTCCATTCCATGTTTTCTGGGAAATGTCCATACTGCTTTCCAAAGTGGCTGCACCAATTTGCAGTCCCACAAGCAATGTATGAGTAAACCTTTTTCCCTACATCCTCACTAACATTTATTGTTACTTGTATTCTTTTTTGTTTGTTTGTTTGTTTGTTTTAAATACTTTTATTAGTTGTTGATGGACCTTTTTTTTCTTTTTTTTATTGGTTGTTCAAAACATTACAAAGCTCTTGACATATTATATTTCATAAATTAGATTCAAGTGGGTTATGAACTCCCATTTTTACGCCAAATATAGATTGTAGAATCACATCGGTTACACTCCACATTTTTACATAATACCATATTAGTAACTGTTGTATTCTGCTACCTTTCCTATCCCCTACTATCCCCCCTCCCCTCCCCTCCCAACTTCTTTCTCTACCCCATCTACTGTAATTCATTTCTCTCCTTGTTTATTTTCCTATTCCCCTCACAACCTCTTATATGTAATTTTGTATAACAATGAGGGTCTCCCTCCATTTCCATGCTATTTCCCTTTTCTCTCCCTTTCCCTTCCACCTCATGTATCTGTTTAATGTTAATCTTTTCCTCCTGCTCTTCCTCCCTGCTCTGTTGTTAGTTGCTCTCATTATATCAAAGAAGACATTTGGTATTTGTGTTTTAGGGATTGGCTAGCTTCACTAAGCATAATTTGCTCTAGTGCCATCCATTTCCCTGCAAATTCTATGATTTTGTTATTTTTTAGTGCTGCGTAATAATCCATGGTGTATAAATGCCACATTTTTTTATCCATTCATCTATTGAAGGGCATCTGGGTTGGTTCCACAGTCTAGCAATTGTGAATTGTGCTGCTATGAACATCGATGTGGCAGTATCCCTGTAGTACGCTCTTTTAAGGTCTTCAAGGAATAGTCGGAGAAGGGCAATAGCTGGGTCAAATGGTGGTTCCATTCCCAGCTTTCCCAGGAATCTCCATACTGCTTTCTAAATTGGCTGCACTAGTTTGCAGTCCCACCAGCAATGTACAAGTGTACTCTTTTCCCCACATCCTCGCCAGCACTTGTTGTTGTTTGACTTCATAATGGCTGCCAATCTTACTGGAGTGAGATGGTATCTTAGGGTGGTTTTGATTTACATTTCTTTAACTGCTAGAGATGGTGAGCATTTTTTCATGTACTTGTTGATTGATTGTATGTCCTCCTCTGAGAAGTGTCTGTTCAGGTCCTTGGCCCATTTATTGATTGGGTTATTTGTTGTCTTATTGTCTAATTTTTTGAGTTATTTGTATACTCTGGATATTAGGGCTCTATCTGAAGTGTGAGGAGTAAAAATTTGTTCCCAGGATGTAGGCTCCCTATTTACCTCTCTTATTGTTTCTCTTGCTGAGAAAAAACTTTTCAGTTTAAGTAAGTCCCATTTGTTGATTCTTGTTATTAACTCTTGTGTTATGGGTGTCCTATTAAGGAATTTGGAGCCCGACCCCACAATATGTAGATCAGAGCCAACTTTTTCTTCTATCAGGCGCAGAGTCTCTGATTTGATATCTAGCTCCTTGATCCACTTTGAGTTAACTTTTGTGCATGGCGAGAGGAGAGCCTCAGGTTAGCATTATTCCAAATGGAGAAAAGTTGAAGGCATTCTCTCTAAAATCTGGAACAAGACAGGGATGCCCTCTCTCACCACTTCTATTCAATATAGTTCTCGAAACACTGGCCAGAGCAATTAGACAGACGAAAGAAATTAAAGGCATTAAAATAGGAAAAGAAGAACTTAAATTATCACTATTTGCGGATGACATGATTCTATACCTAGAAGACCCAAAAGGGTCTATAAAAAAACTACTAGAACTAATAAATGAATTCAGCAAAGTGGCAGGATATAAAATCAACACGCATAAATCAAAGGCATTTCTGTATATCAGCGACAAAACTTCTGAAATGGAAATGAAGAAAAACACTCCATTCACAATATCCTTAAAAAAAATAAAATACTTGGGAATCAACCTAACAAAAGAGGTGAAAGATTTATACAATGAAAATTACAGAACCCTAAAGAGAGAAATTGAAGAAGATCTTAGAAGATGGAAAAATATACCCTGTTCATGGATAGGCAGAACTAACATCATCAAAATGGTGATATTACCAAAAGCTCTCTATAGGTTTAATGCATTGTCAATCAAAATCCCAACGGCATTTCTTGTAGAAATAGAGAAAGCAATCATGAAATTCATATGGAAAAATAAAAGACCCAGAATAACAAAAGCAATGCTAAGCAGGAAGTGTGAATCAGGCGGTATAGCGAAACCAGATTTCAAACTATATTACAGAGCAATAGTAACAAAAACAGCATGGTACTGGTACCAAAACAGGCGGGTGGACCAATGGTACAGAATAGAGGACACAGAGACTAATCCACAAAGCTACAACTATCTTATATTTGATAAAGGAGCTAAAAGCATGCAATGGAGGAAGGATAGCATCTTCAACAAATGGTGTTGGGAAAACTGGAAATCCATATGCAACAAAATGATACTTGTATTCTTGATAATTGGCATTTGGATTTGTGGTATATTACAGAATAAAATATTTCTCAGCCATAAAGCAAAATAAAATTATGGTATTTGTCAGTAAGTGAATGGAACTCAAGATTATCATGCTGAGTGCACTAAGTCAATCCCAAAGAAACAAAGGCCGAATGTTTTCTCTGATATGTAGATGCTGACACATAATAAGAAGGGGGTGAGAACAGAAGTTCATTGGAGTAGACAAAGGGGAAGAAAGGGAAGGGAGGGGGGATGGGAATAGAAAGGATAATAGAAAGAATTTGTTAGAACTTTCTTATATTCATATATGAATACATCACCAGTGTAACTCCACATGATGTACAACCACAAGAATGGAATTCTAATTAGAATAAGTTATACTCCATGCATATATAATATGTCAAAATACACTCTACTGTCATGTATGTCTAAAAAGAAGAAGTAAAAAAAATGCACAAGACTAATAACTGTTTTTCAATAAAAATAAAGTATAGGTAAACATATATAGAGAAAATTTTTAAATATTTTATACCAGTAGAAATTTTTGTACTTATCCATGTTATATTTATGAAAATTATAATCTTATTTTTGAATTTTAATAAGTCTCTATCCATGACATATGACCAAGAAATTAATTTCAATTTATAATTATAATAGGAAATGTTGGCCAAGCTCATGCTTATATGCTCATGCTAAGAAATATCATTATAATATTAGTAAAATTTGTAAAGTATAATTTCAGATTTTTCATAAGCAATTGAAATTATATGTATTAAAATATATGCCTATTTTAAAAATTAAAATTCTCTTATCAATTGAAAATTGTGATTGAAATTAAATCATGAATACTGTGTCAAATAATTTTAAGGAAAATATAGCCAGTAGTGTTTCGTTGCATATAAACAGCATTTATAAGTGTAGTTTTCTAGGCACTGAAACATTAGAGAACTAGTTCAGAAATACCATTATGCACAATACATACATTTTTTGCATAATTTATTTACTTTTTTGTAATTGTCTAGGTGACTTTTGACTTATTTGATAAAAATGATGTTTGCTTAAATGGTTAACTTCAAGATCTATGATATTAAGTACATAGAATTCATCATTAGTTAATGGAAGAGCAGCATTCATTAGACGTAAAAATTGAAGAATAAAAATGATAAATAAGTCTGGTTGAGTAAGTACTTCAAACATAGCCATAGTTTCCATGAAAACAATCACAGTATTTAGCAAAGTATTCACTGTCCAACAAAAGGTTGCAACCTTTTATGCTCAAGAAATAAATTTTTTGAAATACACTCTTTAAAATATACTCTTCACGAAAGCATTTGAAATTTTGAAATATATTACTAATTTTATTTGTCAAATGTAGAAGTATATGGGGATGATGAACCACTTAACTTTGTCCATTTTATTTTCATATATTATGCATTTCTTGGATATATGTGTGTATCTGAAAATGCATGTCTGTATATATATGTATTTAAAGATACATTCATAAAAGTGCATGTAATAATCATTTCCCTTATTTAATTTTCACAAACTGAGTACAGTAATATTAGTAGTACCCCGATTAAGAAACAGAAAATTACCAGCAGTACAAAAATTCCATCATATCCCTTTCAAATCAACAATTTCCCAAAGTTAACAAAAATCTGGCCTTTAATAGAATAAATTAGTTTTGCCCATTTTGAGAGTTAATATAACATGAATCTCATAGTGTACATTGTTTTTATGTCTGAATTCCAGTACTCTAAATCATTGTGAAATGGAGTCATTCATATCATTGAGTTTAATTCTACCAAAAATATTTAATTTATTATCATTGCTGTACAGTATTTTATTGTGTATTTGGGTAGTTTCCAGTTTCAGTTTCTTATGAAAAATGTTGCTACTAACAATCCAGTATATTAATTTTGGTGAACAAACATACCCATAGCTTCTGGGTATACTCTTCTAGTGGAATTGTTAGAATATGATGCATTTATAAGTTCTAATTTGTAGATCATGTCAAACAACTTTAGAAATTCACCCTTTCAATTTGCACTCTATTTCTGTAGTTTATCAGAGTTTCAATTGTTCTACATTATTATTAGCAATTGGTATTTTAAAAAATTAGTCACAGGTCTGGGGATGTGGCTCAAGTGGTAGCGCGTTTGCCTGGCATGAGTGCGGCCCGGGTTCGATCCTACCACCACCAACAAAGATGTTGTGTCTGCTGAAAACTAAAAAATAAACATTAAAAAAAATTAGTCACGTTGGGGAATATATAAGTATAGTTCATTCTAGTTCAAATTTTTAATTTCCTGATAACTAATGCCTAATGAAGTTAAGCAATATTTACTATGTCATTTAGCAACTTACTTTTTGTAATATGTATGTGTGTTTTACCAGTATTTCTTTCCAATTGCTATATTGTTCTTATTACCTTGTGAGATTTCTTTACATGTTCTCTGTGACAGTATTTCAAAAAATATGTGTGTGTGTGTGTATGTGTGTGTGTGTGTGTGTGTGTGTGTGTGTGTGTGTGAGAGAGAGAGAGAGAGAGAGAGAGAGAGAGAGAGAGAGAGAGAGAGAATATTCTTTACTCTGGGAACTATTATATTTTAAATCTATTGATAGTTTTTTTCTATGGACACATGCTCTTGGTTTTTAAAATACAGTCTAATTTATCCATTTGTTTCTTTCAAGGTTGATACCTTCTGTGCCCCTTTCAAAGAAATCTTTGGTGAAATATTTAGCTATTCCAAAGCTTTAATGATGCTCTTAATTTTTAAAAATTCTGTCTTTATTTAATTTCATGTTTAAATTTGTAATATCTCTGAACTTGGCTGAGTTTTTTTTCTTCTATCTTTCTTTTTTAGGATTGGGAAACAAACTCAGGACCTTGAGCATGATATATCCCCATTCCTAGACTTGATTTTTAGTAGAATATGAGAGAGAAAGTGTGTCCAGATCAAGTTATTTATATGAAAATTTAATCAATCAATTTGTTGTGAAGACCATCCTTTCCACCAGGCACAGTGGTACATATTTAAAACTTGTATGTTTTAAAAGTGGTACATGGTGTTCCCAGTGGCTTAAAAGGCTGAGGCAGGAGAACCACAAATTCAAAGCCAGCTTCAGCAACTTAGAAAGATTCTAAGTAACTTAACCAGATCTTCTCTCAAAAAAAAAATAAAATAAAATAAAAATGGCTGGGTATGTAGCTCAGTGTTTAAGCTCCCTTGAGTTCAATTTCTGGGACCAAAATAATAATAATAAAAAAAAACATTGCACTTGTTGAAATCAATTGTTGGTTCAATTGTCGACTAATTAATTCAAGTACCCTAGGTGGGCTATGGTCAGTGATAAGACCTTCCTGATGGGATGGCATTATGCAATCTTCTATGAAATAGTCCTATGAGGGAATAGGTGAGTTCTAAGAGGATAGAATAAGTGTTTGGTTGAAGCTAGATGAGTTATTAGTGTGCTTTTGAAGGGTCATGTTGGTTAAGTTTATGTTTTTTGCATCGTCAATGAGGAACTTTTGAAGAATTTAAATTAGTGACGAGATATGGTCAAATCATACTTGAGAAATATCAATGAATGCTGGGTGTGGTGGCACACGCCTGAATTCTCAGCAGCTTGGGAGGCTGAGACAGCAGGATTGTGAGTACAAAACCAGCCTCAGCAAAAAGTGAGGCACTAAGCAATTCAGTGAGACCCTGTCTCTAAACAAAATACAAAATAAAGCTGGCGATGTGGCTCAGTGGTCAAGTGCCCCAATCCCTGGTACCCACCATCCCCCAAATAAAGTAATGTCAATGAATATTTGATGGATGATATCATAACAAGGACTAGTATAAATCTTGATAGTCTGGAATTTTTGATAAATTTTTGCTTGAAATTGCATGATAGATTGAACCAAGGCATTATGCTCAGAGCTGATTCAAAATAAATATATTCAGTCTGTATGAAGCCAGCACATAGAAAGTGCTGAATAAATTTCTTTAATGCTTGAATTAACACATTTTTATTCATTCCAAAGCCTATTCCATTTATAAATTCATTTAACAGGTTATTCCATATTTCAGGATTTTTATAAAAACATCTTTTGGATACTTTAAACTTACTTCCATTTCCTGAAACATTGACTTCGGGAGTTTTCTGTCCATTATCAATTATAGTATGATAAAATTTCAAAGATAGTATTTTTCCATTAATGTAGATCAAGGAAAAAGTTTTAAAATGCATTAAAGTACCAGAAATATCTTATGAATTTACAAAGGAAAGTATTATAATACATAAAACACATTATTTTTACCTAAATGCTTATTATAAGTTTTAAAAGCAAAAAAAAACCTATACATTGTATATGTGGCAACTATATAGTTACTCAAGTACTAGTAGTGTTACCTTATCAAGTCATTTAAATATAGTGATGTTAATTTTCCTCAGCGAGAAAATGAGAGAAATTAACACTCCATTTTCTAACTATGGCAAATAATCACAATCAGAAAATAGTTTGTGGCTATATATTAATCATTTCTGTATCCCAAGTAACAAACAACCATGAACATAATCATACTAGAAATTAAAACAAAACAAGAACTAACATTTAGTGAGCTCTTAGAATTACTTAGGCACTGATATTAGTGGTTTCATATGTTAAATTATTTAATCTCCAAAGCATCTCACAGACAATGGTATATGGCTATACACAGAAAACTTTCCAGCTTATATCTGATGTGAAAGAGCTTGGACATTGCCACTCCCATCCTTGTGACAAGAAAAACTTGAATGAACTTTGCTGAGAACAATCGATCACTCACAGTTCAAATTGGAAACTTACAGAATTGGAGTTTTGGAGTATGTTATTATGCAGAAATGCTGCATAAAAATTATATTTTGAGTTTGTAAAAGTACTGGTTCAATATTTTAAAATTTATAATATTTCATGTATTATTTATGATTAATATATGTTTTTATTATTTTTCCTTAATATAGTACTATTAAATTAATATTTCAGAAATGTGATTCTCTTTGATTTTCAGATTACTGAGCAAAATATTTTATTAAATTATTCACTGATTATAATTACTGCAGTCATGGAAATAATTTCTACCTCTACTGTATCTAACATGCACATATATATATACATTCCTATTTTTACTAGGTAGTTGTGAATTTCAGTCCATGTTTTTGAGTTTTATTTTTCAAGTCTATCATAGTACTGTGATATAATAAGAAAATTAAACTGGGTGTCAGGAGACTGGGATCTGAGACTGGGATTTGCCACTCACTAACTTGATGATATTGGCAATTGAAAGCAGTCCTCTGAGCCTCAGATTATTCAAATATAAAATGAGAGGATTAAAATAGTTTTCCAAGGTCCCTCCTAGATTTAATCTTCTATCAGTCCATTATTCTAAGATACTTAATAATTATAGGTTTACTTCATTACATTTTTATATTTTTCGTCATGTATTTTTAGAGATGGGATAGAAAGGAGGAAGGAAATAATAAAAAAAAAAAGGTACCCTTTTTGGTGCACCCTATCCTACATCATTGTTTAGGACTGATTGTTCACTGTTTAGAATAATATGACTAAACATTAATGGTAAGAAATATTCAGTTTGTTGACAGACAGCAGGACAGTAGTGATAACAAATGCATAAGAATCTATTGAAGGCTGGAAATGAGCAAACCACTGTACAGAAACATGTGAATCTAGAGACTCACAGCCAAGGTCTGCTTTCCAGCAGCATACACTGTGAGAACCATAACTTGTAAAAAACATTTAAATGGTAATTGGGTGAATTGGTACAAGTTGAAATGCAGACATGAACCTGTAAAAGATGATTTGAATTCATAAGATTTATTTAAGTAAAAGGAAAGGTCAAGAGTTCACAAAAAATGTCTTCAGTTAGTAGAAGAGGGAAATTTAAAATCAAGTTGAGGCATCACATAAGTAGAAAGAAATGGAACTTATTTCAAATTGTATTGGACTAGGGGAAAGATTTGAAAAAATAGAATGCAGAGAGTATCTAACTCAGGGTTTCTATAGATAAAAAAAATTGAGACAATCCATTCTAAAAGTATGATACATTAGAAGTAGAAAATTCAGCCCTATACTTTATGCAAAATTAGATTTCAAGGTACAGCTAAGAACCTAGAATTTATCTACCTTCATATCTTCTGCATCCTGAAATTCATTATTTTGTATATAGCTGATTAAGACAAGCTGATACCCTATAGAAGGAAATTTATATATAATCAGTATGTACAGATTTTCTGAATTCAGTGTCACAGACAAATCCCTTCTTATATACCTGAGTGGCAGTAGCAGAAATTATGAGAGCCAAACAGAACTTTTCCCTGAAGCAGTGATTATTTTGTAGTTAGGAAATGGAACAGAAGCCTGTTCTAATATTCTTACTTAGGGACCCATAATTTGAGTACATGCCATTACCAGGATCCATTTTCTTGACTTTATAGGAATATATAGTCCACATTATTAAGTTATTGTCTCCTTTATCAGATTTCTAAAATGAGATGACTCAAATGTTATGAGCATAACAACCTCCATAACGATATGGGCCATCGTTTGTGTTTTTTCTTTCTTCACAACAGGGACATGTTAGCAGCTGCATATCATTTAACCTCCAACTTCTAAAATATTATTGAATAACACATCCTCTTTCACAGAAAATGTGATTTCACACTTCCACCTCTGATGTTACTATGATTCTGTTTCCCCCCACAAAATCACTAAGCTTATCTGTAAATATATATATATATATATATATACACATATATATTTAGCTATATATTATAGCTATTCTCTACATCAAGATTTTGCTTTAATGCATGTGTCAATACATCTGATGTCACATTTACTGGACAAAATATCTTCATATATCTACCTATTTAATGATTTCTGATTTTACTACATGTCAGCTGCAAAATATTACACTGAGCACATAGGAACTTTTACTAAGAGTAATTTGTTTTGTAGGTGAACACTTTCCATATGTACCCAAATTCGTATGCAATTAATGAGTGCATGTGCCTTAATCCTCTAGCTCTGGACTCATTCTTTTTTAAAATATTATAATATAAAAACTGAATTACAATTCTTCTCCTATGTTTAAAGTTGCTTCAATAGCTGGCAGGTAGAAGATTGATGTTAATCCTGAGAGTCTCTGAACCCTACTTCTTTATTTCTACCAAACACTGCTTACCAAGTATTTTGCATACATCATATTAAAATTGAAGGTTTGAGAAAATATAGTGGTACTGCAGAACAATGGGGAAAAAAACTTAAAATTTAACATAAAATATCACTATTCTAAACTTTATCTAACCTTTCTCACCACTCAGTTTCTTGGTGGCTGTATCCCTTCCTTAAGCTATTACCTTGTAAGTTTTCTTCAGGTCTCTTTCTTAAAGACCTACTTCCTTCAACTTAATCTTCACATTGGTGTCTTTTATCCTCTTTTTCAGGCTTCTTGCATGAACTTAAAATCTCTTTTATTGTCTTAGGCAACACTATTAAATGGAATCTTTTAGTGTTCTAGATTCTGACTTTTTCAACTGAAAAGGTTCTTGAAAGTGCATTGTGGGCATTTTCCTAAGTGGGGAAACAGTGATATTCACCATTGAGAAAATTGTTGCTTTCCCCCTAAAACACAGCAACAAAGCAGACATTCTGTTTTTTTTTTTTTAATGACATTTTCCCCATCTGGCTACGTGCAAGGAAACCTTCATGGCCCAGAATTTCACAGATGTGTGCATGATATTGCCATCTTCCTGGGAGCTATATGTCAGATCATTTATCTAGCTTGCAGTGTCTTAAAGAGTTTTGTTTTCTATTCACAAATTATCAACATCAATATTTCCAGTTCCGTTTGCTCACAAAAATGCCTTTCTTTTGCCTTCTTGCCCCCAAGCATCTACCTCCCATTTACATCATTTCTAACAAATACTCCAACTTCCCTCCTCAGAATTGCTGGGTTTAGTGGCAATCCTACATATAATATAATGAAGAAAATGTACATCAGAAAAAGTAAAAGAGATGGGCGTGCAGGTGCACGCCAATAATCCCAGCAGCTGCGGAGGCTGAGACAGGAGGATCTCGAGTTCAAAGCCAGATTCAGCAATGGCAAGGTGCTAAACAACTTATTGAGACCCTCTCTCTAAATACAATAAAAAATAGGGATGGGGATGTGCTGCAGTGGTCGAGTGACCCTGAGTTCAATCCCCAGTACCAAAAACAATAATAAATACATAAATAAAAAATAAAAGAGGGCTGGGTTTGTGGCTCAGTGACGGAGTGCATGCCTCACACATGTGAGGCACTAGGTTTGATCCTCAGCACCACATAAAAATAAATAAAACAAAGATATTGTGTCCATGTATAACCAAAAATATTTTTTAAAAAAGAGTAAAAGATGGTGGGTATAATTTTCAATTTTTTCAGATATCAAACATTATAAAAAACAATATACATGAAGTCATCAAGAAGTAAAATGAAATTTTAAACAAATTACAGTTCTATGTCATTTTACTTATTGATTATATTTCTAAATAATTATGTATAAACTTAAATTCTGTAAAATAAGTCATATTTAGGAGTTCTTAAGAAAGTATTACTTAAATGTCACTACAATAAATTATGAAATAAACTTTTATGAGTATATTGATATGTTTTTATTTGAATATAAAAAGGTGTTTACACTTGATATATTATTCTTTTTTTTTATCGATTTTTCAAAACATTACAGAGCTCATGATATATCATCTTTCATACATCTGACTCAATTGGGTTTTGAACTCCCATTTTTACCCCAAATACAGATTGCAGAATTACATCTGTTACATACTCACATTTTTACATAATGGCATATTAGTGACTGTTGTATTCTGTTACCTTTCCTATCCCCTACTATCCCCCCTCCCCTCCCCTCCCCTCCCCCCCTCCCATCTTCCCTCTCTACCTCCTCTGCTGTTGTTCAGTTCTCTCCCTTTTTTCCCCTCCCCCTTGCCCCTCATAACCTCATAATTTTGTGTATCATTGAAGGTCTCCTACCATTTCCATTTGCTTTCCCTTCTCTCTCTCCCTTTCTCTTCCCCATTCGTCTTTGTTTACTGTTAGTCTTTTCCTCATGCTCTTCCCTCCTGTTCTGTTCTTAGTTGCTCTCTTTATATCAAAGAAGACATTTGGCATTTGTTTTTTAGGGCTTGGCTAGCTTCACTTAGCATAATCTGCTCTAATGCCATCCATTTCCCTGCAAATTCTATGATTTTGTCATTTCTTAGTGCTGCATAATACTCCATTGTGTATAGATGCCACATTTTTTTTATCCATTCATCTACTGAAGGGCATCTAGGTTGGTTCCACAGTCTAGCTGTTGTGAATTGTGCCCCTATAATCATTGATGTGGCCGTATCCCTATAGTGCGCTCTTTTAAGGTCCTCAGGGAATAGTCCGAGAAGGGCGATAGCTGGGTCAAATGGTGGATGCATTCCCAGCTTTCCCAGGAATCTCCATACTGCTTTCCAAATTGGCCTCACCATTTTGCAGTCCCACCAGCAATGTACAAGTGTACCCTTTTCCCCACATCCTTGCCAGCACTTGTTGTTGTTTGACTTCATAATGGCTGCCAATCTTACTGGAGTGAGATGGTATCTTAGGGTGGTTTTGATTTGCATTTCTCTGACTGCTAGAGATGGTGAGCATTTTTTCATGTACTTGTTGATTGATTGTATGTCCTCCTCTGAGAAGTGTCTGTTCAGGTCCTTGGCCCATTTATTGATTGGGTTATTTGTTATCTTATTGTCTAATTTTTTGAGTTCTTTGTATACTCTGGATATTAGGGCTCTATCTGAAGTGTGAGGAGTAAAGATTTGTTCCCATGATGTAGGCTCCCTATTTACCTCTCTTATTGTTTCTTTTGCTGAGAAAAAACTTTTTAGTTTGAGTAAGTCCCATTTGTTGATTCTAGATGTTAACTCTTGTGCTATGGGTGTCCTATTGAGGAATTTGGAGCCCGACCCCACAGTATGTAGGTCATAGCCAACTTTTTCTTCTATCAGATGCCGTGTCTCTGATTTGATATCAACCTCTTTGATCCATTTTGAGTTAACTTTTGTGCATGGTGAGAGAAAGGGATTCAGTTTCATTTTGTTGCATATGGATTTCCAGTTTTCCCAGCACCATTTGTTGAAGATGCTATTCTTCCTCCATTGCATGCTTTTAGCCCCTTTATCAAATATCAGAAAGTTGTAATTTTGTGGGTTGGTTTCTGTGTACTCTATTCTGTACCATTGGTCCACCCGCCTGTTTTGGTACCAGTACCATGCTGTTTTTGTTACTATTGCTCTCTAGTATAGTTTGAAGTCTGATATCGCTATACCACCTGATTCACACTTCCTGCTTAGCATTGTTTTTGCTATTCTGGGTCTTTTATTTTTCCATATGAATTTCATGATTGCTTTCTCTATTTCTACAAGGAATGCCGTTGGGATTTTGATTGACAATGCATTAAACCTATAGAGAGCTTTTGGTAATATCACCATTTTGATGATGTTAGTTCTGCCTATCCATGAACAGGGTATATTTTTCCATCTTCTAAGATCTTCTTCAATTTCTCTCTTTAGAGTTCTGTAGTTTTCATTGTATAAGTCTTTCACCTCTTTTGTTAGGTTGATTCCCAAGTATTTTATTATTTTTGAGGATATTGTGAATGGGGTGATTTTCCTCATTTCCATTTCAGAGGATTTGTAGCTGATATACAGGAATGCCTTTGATTTATGTGTGTTGATTTTATATCCTGCCACTTTGCTGAATTGATATATTATTCTTGTTGAGAAATTATTAAAGGATGCCTAAAATAGGCTTATTTTGTGAAGCAGAAATGTGTTTTGTCATAATTACCTTTCTTACCTGATTATATAAATGAAAATTAAGTTTATTTTATGTCCATAAATAATAAGTGGAGAGTTTGGATGATTCTCTGAGAAAGAGTTAACATATCTGGCTAAATAAGTTTGGTTATTTTTAAAATGGATATAAATCTAGAAAGAGAAGAAGAGAAAGGAAACAAATCTAGGAAGAAATTTTATTTGTATCTTATTAATATATATGATACACAAACTATATAATATTCAGAAGTTAAGTGATCAGATTGATACTCTCACAATTAAATTTATCAAAGCCATTGATGTATCCTATTGTGAAACCTTCAGAAATAAAAGATAGATTTCCTGTAAAATGTGTTATTTTACCCTTTTAGTGACAATTGAGAGTCATTAGTAATTCCCTTTAAGACAACGGATAGTATCCTGATCATAACACTTATTTACAAGTTTTACGATCTTGGATAAGATAACTATTCTATGGATCCATTTCTTTATATATCATATGGGTCTAATAATAAGATTATTGCAAGAATTAAATAAGGTAATAAGTAAAAAGAACAACTCACAGCCTGAGATATAAATACTTGATACCTATCAGTTTTTCTGTCTATAAAAACTGTTAGATAGATGCTGAGTAAGAAGAGTTCAGTATTATAGACGAAGATGTTTTATATTGACAAATAGTAAAATATACATTCATTGCATTAAAAAATATTATTTGAAACTACTACGTATCATGACTTATGTTGACACTCAGCTACCTTGGCAGTTAATAATGAAATAATGGCATATTTTCAGCAACTCATCTCCCCTAAAATAGTAATAGTAAAAAAAAAAAAATTTCTTGTGTCAAAATGAAATACAGTTTCAAGCAGCTGGGATTCACAGTTATGTCTGACTGCCAAAATTTGGAATGCTAAAGCAATTGTGGCTTGGCAGGCATGAATTGCATGATGTTATTTCCCAACCAAATATCTAAGGCTTCAGACTTCTTGATAGTAGGATTCTGAAACACAAAATAAGTTATACTGACTCTCTATAAAAAGTTACTTTTCAAATATTTCTTATAAAATAATTGAATGGGGGTGAAATGGGAGAAATACATAAAAGGAGAATCAGTATAATTCAACTATCAAACCCACTTCATTTAATCTGCAGAAAATTTAATAATGAAGTTTGTATTTCAAAATGGAAAATGTTGAGTTCTCGTTTTCTTTCAACTTGAAGCATATCTGAAATCCTAGTAAAACAAACATTATTTTATTACTAGTGTAATCGGAATTTTAGTGCATTTTATTACAGACATTCAAATTAAAATCTGTCAGCAGAGATAAAAGGATGTAAATATGGATTCTAAGGGAATTTAATTAGATTTAAAGGTCAGCAATAGCAGCAAAAAGTCAACATATCTAAATAAAACATAAACTCTCAGAAAATATGCTAATATTTCATGTAAAGTATTTGTCAAGCACATCCAGACTTACTCCTTATAGTTAACTATTTTATATGATGATCTTTAACATAGTAATCCTAGAAAATTTTCTTTTTAAATACACTCTGTTTACTTGTTTTTACAAATGGCTGAGTTTAACTTGTAAATCATATAGTTATACTAGATGATATTCTTTCTCAAAATATGAAATTTGTTTAAGAATCTTGTGTTCATTATCTTCTTTGGTTTTCTTTCTGATATATAGATAAATATTGATGTGATTTTTCAAAGATAAATGTTTCAGGTATTATAAATTATTCTTTATTACACTTTAATTAGTATACTCCTAGAGATGCTCAATTATAAAAGCTGTTAATATTTCTGAGAGTTAAATTAAGATTCTACACTGTTAGTGAGCAAACTCATTAAAGACATGAAAGGATGACAAGATGAAAAAGGATTTACATTTGTAGAATCTCCTGTAAAATTATTAGAAGTGACAGGTTCCATTTTTTTGATGCTGGAATCAAGGTTGCATGTCTAAACCATAGTGACACCACAGTTAGATTTTGCATAGCTGAGAACTAATAGGAAATTAATAGAGTGTAATACAGGTCTATTGAATTTGGTATAATGGTGCTACTTTGATGTTTAAGAACAGAAGGCATAATTTCAATCTTTGTTTAGTGTCTTGGACAGCCAGACTCACTAACGTCTAAGTATGGTCAGGATTAAAAATGTGATGGATAGTATCATAGCACCTTCTTGACAGCTTTTCTGTTCAAATACAAATTTCTGTCACAGCCCCAGAAAGTTTGAAGGAGAATTCAGAGATGAAATATTGTAGCTGCAACAAGCCTAGTGTGAAGCTATTATGTTTTGAAAGGAAAAATAATTACAAACTGTACATCTCCTAGGCACATACATGTATTAATAATGCATAGTAATAAATACACAGGAGTATACTAATGAAATGCTATTGAACACTGAAGTTTGAGAAACCATAGGGCTATGAATCTATCAAGAAAATGTCAATGCATATATCTAGTTTCAGATTTTTGTACCTGTTAAATAAATATTTGGGAGAATTATAAAAAAAAACATGATTTATTCTATCTTTCATAATGTCTCTTCAGCACATTTTTACAAACAAAGTTGAAGTATTGCTAAAATGTTTATAAACAAAATGATCAGTAAATCCACTCCAAGAAAAAAGTTTACGTTGATCCACCATAATCATTTTGAACTCTATAAAAATTACATTGATTCTTTCAAGGAAAGATCATTTTCATGATGGTATTTCAGCACTGTACTTGAAAGCATTTTTTTCTAAAAAAATTGAAATGATATACCTGAAAATAAACATTAAGTTTTAACCTCAAATTCTGCATTTATTTTATACTAGAAATACATTCTGCAATAAATTTCAAGGTTTATTTTCCCCTATGGTGATATATGTCTTCTCCTATTATTACTTCAAGTCAATTTTTAATAGCAATAAATTAAAATATTAGTGTTAGGAATTTTCAGTGCCCTAGAGTATTAAATTCTGCTCCTTGAAGAAGAAAATTAACAAAGGTCATCTTAAATGTCCAGTAATAATTTGTAAAATTCTTCTCTCTTAAACAAAGGGTAACTTGCTACCCTTCCTGACAACTGTTTCTGAGTCTGGGAACTAAGTGTTTGACAAGGACATTGCATACTGAGTCAATCATATCATTGGTTTATTGAACACTAATTCTATCTTTGATAATCTTTGCAATGAACATATTCACTATAATAAACTAGTTGTCTTCTGTGTCTTTTACCACATAATTAAGATTAATCACTCAATTAATATTGAACACTTTCTCTGCTTAAGACAGAAATATAAGGGTATCCTGCATGAGCCTAAAATTTTCTCCTAGATATTGCCCATCAAGATAATACTTACTTAAGACTTGAAAGAAAGAAAAACAAAAAGAGTATTTGAAAGTTAAATAATAGGAAATTGTTTTATTCATTTTTTTCATGCAACAAATACTTAAAAATATTGTGTCATTTACTATGCTGGTTTTGATGGATATGCTCAACCATCTGTCCATTTGTCATTTAGCAAATATTTACTGAATGCCATATTACATATAATGAGATTGTTTTATGCGTGTGTACTGCTGAGGATTGAACCCAGGGCCTTGTGCATGCTAGGTAAGCACTCTACCAACTGAGCTATATCCCTAGCCCCTCTACTGAGATTTTGAATGAGAACATGACACACTTATGTGATGAAAAACTGAACAGCATTTTGAAACTTGTTAGTCTTATAATAGTCCACATCTAATAAATGTGTTCATTTGCTTCCACCAAAACTGAGAAGTCCCCTCTTTTTTCTCAACTATTTCCCACTCAATTCCCAATACTTCTGTCTTTGAAATAATATCCAGAGTTCAAAATTATCTTACTAGTTGCACTGCTACCATTGTGGTCAAATCCATTATCTTTCTCATGATATTTTGCAGTAACCTTGTGAACATCCTCCTTACTTCCACCCTTTCCTCATCACAGTGATGACTCTCCTTACTTCCCAATTACAGAGTAATTTTTTTCTAGAGAGTTTACATACTTATCATCTTTTTTTAATTTTTTAGTTGTAGTAAAATATAATATCTTTAATTAATTAATTTATTTTTATGTGGTGCTGAGGATCAAACGCAGGGCCTTGCCTGTGCTAGGCGAGCTATCTACCACTGAGCCTTAAATCTAAAATAATTGACCAATTATCTTATCAAAACTCTCCAATAAATCTTAGGTAGCTTTAAATATGCTATAAATTCTTTGAAAATTCTATCAAATGATGAGAAGTATGTCATCTTACCTTGAATTGCCTTCTTTCTCATTTGACCAGTAGAGTATTGAAGAAGTGATTCTATATAACTTTCAAAGGTAGGTCATGAAGCATAAATCAGCTTTCACCTTGTTAATTACACTTTTACAGCACCCAAATTCATTTATGAAATGAAACTTTCCTGGTATGCTGTGCTAGAAATGCCAGATTTAAGGGCTGTTTGATAGTCTTACCCTACTTCATCCTTTCACCTATCACTGCCCAGGTGCTAGACACGTAAATTAAGCTTTCTTAAAACCTCCTAAATGGGCTGGGGATGTGGCTCAGTGGTAGAGTGCTTGCCTACCATGCATGAGGCACTGTGTTTGATCCTCAGCACCACATAAAAATAAAATAAAGATATTGTGTCCACCTATACTAAAAAATAAATATTAAAAAAACCTCCAAAGCAATTCGTCTGTTGACTGAATGTCAAGAACTTAACATTCATTGATGCCACATGGACCAGAAATCACCCAACCAAATCTTACTTGAAATTTAGCATAATATATCATTAATTTGATGTTGCAGTTAAATAACTTTGTTAAGGTTTATGTTATTCAGATTAAAGTAAAAATCTTTTCAAACTTAACATGGTAAAAAATAAATTCTGAATCAACCTCTCTAATCCGACTCCTCCACAAAGAATCCTTAACACAGTAAATGAAAACTCTATTTTTATTCTGTATTTTAAGGTGTAAAATATGATGTTTGATGTACAAAAATGACTTTTATGGTCAAGAAAATTAAGATATCCATTACCATTCCCAGTGAATGTTTGTTTATGGTAGTAAGAGCATCTAATCTCTCTCTTGGTCAATTTCCACTGTGCAATACAATATTAAATATAGTCCTCATTCTACACATTGCATCTCATGTTATTCATTCTACATAATGGCAACTTTGTACCCTTTAGCATATATTTCCCAATTTCCCTTCCCCTCTACACCTCAGGTAACCATCATTTTACCCTGTTTCTATATATTTGATCTTTCTTTTTAAATTCCATATAAAAGTGAGATCATTTACTATTTTTCTGTTTCTAATTTATTTCACTTATTGTAATGTCCTCCAAGTTCTCAATGCTATCTAAAATGGACTTCCTCCCTTTTAGAGACTGAATTGCACATATAAACCATGATTTGTTTACTATACATCAATTGATGGTTACTTAATTTTTTCAATATTTTGGCTATTTTGAGCAATGTTGCAATAAGTATGGGACACAGATATATTGTCTTAGTGCTGATTTCTCAATATGAAAGTGCAGATCAAAACCACAACAATATATTGCCTCATATCTCTTAAGATGACTATTATCAGAAATAACAAACATTGGTGACGGTGTGGAGATAAGGAACATTTTCACACTGTTGGTGAGAATGTAAATTAGTAGTCACTAGAAAAAAAATATTATGCATTGTCTTTACAATTGAAAACTAGAATTACCATATGACCAGCATCTCCATTCCTTAAGTGTTTTAGGCTAGAAAGTTGAATTATTCTGATTCATTTTATTCCTCTAATATTTCACATAAAAGCTCATGGCAAAACTTTTTGGTTCTATTTTCATATTATATTCAGAATATGACCACTTCTTGCTACTTTCACCAGTCCAACTCACAATCATGTTTCATCCATATAATTGCAATAGACTCTCAAAGCCCACTCCATCTTTTTAATATAAATTTGAAATGTTAATATGCATTTAAAAATTAACTTCAAACAATCTATTTCTTCACCTAAGAAAATATTGTTGTAATTTTCTTTCTCTTCAGTTTCCCTTCATTTTTCTCCCCCAAATATTTGCAGAATTGGTAGTATGTAAGATATGCTTGGTTCTGGATTGGTCCATACCCAGGCACGTCCAGATAACACAAGGGCATTAATTCTTCTGTTTATTTATAGAGATGGGAAAGTACATTGTTTCTGGGCACTGCTTTATATTTGAACAATAATACATATTTGGATAAGAGTAGTAGTAGAGAAA
The DNA here is from genome assembly GCF_052094955.1 of Ictidomys tridecemlineatus. NCBI lineage: Eukaryota > Metazoa > Chordata > Mammalia > Rodentia > Sciuridae > Ictidomys > Ictidomys tridecemlineatus. The sequence goes on from NC_135493.1 coordinate 24,683,397, forward strand.
TTCTATTAGAATATACAGGAAGCCTTTTCAAAAAGCATACAAAAATCACCATATACATACACACATATTCAAATTCACTCACTTAAATAGTGGTACATCTAAACTACTTTCCACAACCTTGACTTCTTTGTACACTAGAATTAATATTGTAGGATTCAGAGAGAATTTAAATGTACATCATTTTTTTCTAAATACTATAGCATATTTTCTTGGATGGAATAAAACTTAATCCTGGAAACATGACCAGGGACATAATACAAATTGGTTGATGAAAAACATAAAATCCCTATAACCACTAGAGAAGATAGCTCCCCTGTTCTCTTATGCTTATGGTCATGTTGAGCACCCTGTAATTCAGTATATATCTATTTTTTATTTGAAATCTTTTAGAACACAGGCAAATAGAACACATGACACACACTCTCACACACACACAAACACATACACTCTGAATCCCTTATTATATAGTTCACTTAAATCAAAAGTACTTGAAAAAAGTGGGATTTTTTGGTACCAGGGATTGAACCCAGGGGTGCTTCACCACTAAGCTATATCCCCAGCCCATTTAAACATTTTATTTACTTACTTATTTAATTTTATTTTGTGACAGGGTCTTGCTAAGTTGCTTAGAGTCTTGCTAAGTTGTTGAGGCTGGTTTTGAACCTGTGATATTCCTGTCTCAGCCTCCTAAGCTGCTGGGACACTGAAAATATTTTATGTCCATATTTACAAATAAAGAAGACCAAACTTTAACTTCAGTTAAAGATGGCATGTCAATTGTAGGCCCCAAGTGAGAATTTGTTTCTTTTCTATTTTACTTTTTATATGTATAGATTGCTATAGGGGAAAGTTAGGTTGAATAAAAGGACCTGGGGAAGTAGAAAAAAGGGTTTGGAAAATAATTGTTGGAATTTGATGACCCTCTATACTGAGTTAAAATGGAAATTAGTATTTTTCCCATGAGCTAATTGAGACTGCATTTTAAAAGTCACATGCATTGTAATGAAGAAAGAGGTCAAGTTGTGTTATGTCTGGGTGACATACAGCACAATGGAATGTCTAGACTGCAAGGACCAGGTCTCCATGGAACTTTGGAAGCTTCATTTAACACAAGTAATTTCTATGTACTTTTGACATTAGGAAGAGCTCTACATTTTCCATTTTCAAGTGATTTCTGTCCTCAAATAATAATATTTTCATCCTTTTGAATATGCTGTTTCTGTCTCTCCTTATGGTGCTTGCACAATGAACATTTTTCTGCCAAGATGATGTATTTTAAAAGTAAATAATTTACAAGGAAATGGAAAAGAAGAAAAATGGAGGGTTAACTGCCTACAAAAACCTGTGCTCTTGAGGTTTATTATCTGTGAACTTTTAGAAAAAATTATAGCCTTATATTCACTGAGTGACCTAAAAAGAATCAGGTGAATACTAAAGGACTTTTTGCTCAGATATGTAACTCTAAATTAATTATACATGAAAAATGAAGTAGAAAGAGAAGTTTAATCAGATGCCTGTACTGAACACCAAAACACATCCTAACTAAGCTATTTCAGATTATCTTCTAAAGAAAACCATTATTTGTTATCATTTTATTGGTTTATGTTTCCAATGCTACTCTACTCTTAAAGCTGTTATTTTATCCCACTAAAGACAATTCTTCAGTGGAGCTTTTAAAATTAACTTCTATACTGCCTGTTAGATTGGTGACATGAATCAAAGATTATTTAACTCTGCTTTTTTCATATAAAAAGAAAATATTAGTAAAATTACTATATATAAACAATAAAGTAAACTGAAGATTGAAGAGCACAGAGCATGGAGTAATAGTTAATGTGTGCAAAATTAAAATTAATACCATGGGCTGGGGCTGGGGTTCAGGGATAGAGAACTTTCCTAGCTTATGTGAGGCACTGGGTTCAATCCTCAGCATCACATGAAAATAAATAAACAAATAAAAATATAAAAACAATAAAATTAATACCATTAAATCAGCAAACTGTTTAATCTGTAAGATTGTTATTGGATTGTCAGAGTTTAACAGACCACCCAAATTGTCTTTTATTTAATTGATATTTCTTGAGTTACTATTATATGCCAAAAATTATACAGAGATTAGGGATACAAATATTTTGAAGTCATTTGCTGTTCACTGAAAGATCTCATAATAACCAATTCAATAAGAACAGATGAATGTTTAATTATTGGAGGGTGTGTATGAAGACCTTCAATTGAATATTCTTGCATATGTGTAGAATAACTTGGTAAGCATTTAAGAAACTAATAAACTAGTTATCCCTAGCTTGAAAAATTATGTACTTAGGGGAAGAGTAAATTAAGGAAATTCATTTTTAGCTATGGGAGTTTTTATGCTTTGGGAATTTGGCATGCACCATATTTAGTACAGATTTGAAATAAATATAATTGTTTTTAAAAGTGTTTCTAAAATATATCTGCTTTCCCTTCTATTCCTATTTTATCCCATCAAAATAGGTCTATCAAAGTGACTGGCAAATTTTGCAGTTTAGGTGTTTTGGGAACATTCAGCTGAAAAGGACATTAAGTAGATACACACACAGAAATCTAAAGTCAGCTCTTGGTCATCTGGGCCCACTGTGACAGATTTTAACTGGACTTGGTCTTACAGATTATATAGTCATTGTGCTTTTCTTTAATTATACTTTACTTCAGAGTCTTGGAATCTTTAGTCACAAAAGTCCCCACTTAATGGTAACTTATGTTTGTATCAACAGGGAGGAATCTAACTTTCCTCATTCTTGAGAGAATAGCTCTACAAATAACAGGTTGTTTGCTGAGGCATATGCTCAGTACATTATAAATCTTGTCCTATTGACTTAAGCTAGAGTAGGGCCAGAATGGGTTTAGGTAAATTGTTTTTTAGGGGAGAACATGTGAAGGGTCAACATGTATGCCCAGTTTATTATATAATTATCTCCTGAACCTCATATTCTTACTGCTTATGTATAGCTATTATTTATCAATAGTACCTGAATTTGTACAGCATATTGAACATTTCACATATATTTTGTTTATTTTTTATTTAGATAATTCATGAGGGTTTGAGTATAAAATGCATTCCAAAGGCCATGTACTGAAGGCTTTGTTAACATCCTGTGAGCTATGGGAGGTGGTGAGAACATTAGAAAATGGGATCTAATTGGTGGAGGAAGCTCACTAAGGGTCATGCCCTTGAAGAGAATATTTTGTCCCCAGCCTCCCTCTCTCTCTCTTTCTTCCTGGCTGCTAAAGATGAGAAACTCTATTTTACCTCATACTTCCAACCATGATGTTCTTGCCCACTATAAATCATAACAATGGGGCTAGCAACCATGTACTGAAAATTCCTCATTCCTCCCATTAAAGAGGAGCTTGCATAGGATGCTGATGGAGCAGCCTTTCAATATTTAGGATCTCCTAAAAATCCAAATTGAAAAAGCTAAATTTCTGGCAAATGTAATTTAGAGTTCAGGAGTTCCAGTGTTTTACCCAGCAATTACCTTTAAGGCAGAAGCTCTGTTCCATGGGTGGTAAGCTGAGAGTACTGAGACTCATTTATCCTTTATCTACCTTACTTGTAGGGCACAGATCCTATGCCAAAAAGGGCAGATAAAAAATATCAGATGTGCGGCTGGGGTTGTGGCTTGGTGATGGAGCACTTGACTAACATGTGTGAGGCACTGGGTTCGATCCTCAGCACCTCATAAAAAAGAATAAATAAAATAAAGCTATAAAAATGTGGTATCTAATTTAAAAAACACCAGAGATTCTGTGTCTAATAGAAGAAAAAGTAGACCCTAATCTTCATCATGTGGGATTAGGCCCCAATTTCCTTAATAAGACTCTTATAGCACAAGAATTAAAACCAAGAATCAATAAATGGGATGGACTCAAATTAAAAAGTTTCTTTTCAGCAAAAGAAACAATCTGTGAGTTAAATAGAGAGCCTATAGCTGGGAAGGAAATTTTTACCCCTCATACATCAGACAGAGCACTAAAGTCTAGGGTATATAAACAACTAAAAAACTAAGCACCCCAAAAAATAATAATAATAATCCAAACAATATGGGCCAAGGACCTTAACAGACACTTCTCAGAAGAGGATATACAATCAATCAACAAATATATGAAAAATGTTCATCATCTCTAACAATTAGAGAAATGCAAATCAAAACTACTCTAAGATAACATCTCACTCCAGTCATAATGGCAGCTGTTATGAAGACAAACAATAATAAGTGTTGGCAAGGATGTGGGGGAAAAGGCACATTCATACATTGCTGGTGGGACTGCAAATTGGTGCAGCCAATATAGAAAACAGTATGGAGATTCCTTGGAAATTTGGGAATGGAACCATCATTTGACCCAGCTATCCCTCTCATGGGTCTATACCCAAAGGAATTAAAAACAGCACACCACAGGGACACAACCACATCAATTTTTATAGCAGCACAATTCACAATACCTAAACTGTGGAACCAACCTAGATGCTCTTCAGTAGGTTAAAGGATAAAAAATATGTGGCATATATACACAATGGAATATTACTCAGCAATAAAAGAGAGTAAAATCATGGCATTTGCAGGTAAATGGATGATGTTGGAGAAGATATTGCTAAGTGAAGTTAGCCAATCCAAATAAAACAAATGTCATATATATTCTCTGATATAAGGTGACTGACTCATAGTGGGCTAGGGAGGGGGAGCATGAGAGGAATAGACGAACTCTAGATGGGACAGAGGGGTGGGAGGGGAAGGGATGGGACAGGGGTTAGCAAAGATGGTGGAATGTGATAAACATCATTATCCAAAGTGCATGTATGAATACACAAATTGGTGTGAATATACTTTATATACAACCAGAGATATGAAAAATTGTGCTCTACATATGTGTAATAAGAATTATAATGCATTCTGCTATCATTTATTTAAAAAATAAATTCAATTAAAAATACCAGAGGTTACCACTTGACTTAGTGCCCCAAGATTTTTCTCAGAGGAATAGGCATTCCATAAAAAATATAACTCTGTAATTCTTCCTGAAAATCATTACTTTATTTGAAATAGCATGTAGGGAAGTATAAGGCTAAGGACATTAACAAAAAAACAGCATTTCTTGATTAAGAGTCATTAGGTATTTGTACATCATATTTTTAAATGAGCTATTTTACCTAAAATTCCAGGGAAATAGTCAAGAGAACTCCACCTAGGATCAGAAAAAAATAAATAAATCTGAAAGATTGGCTTCAAAATCTACCTCTTAGTAAATTAAAGTTTACAAGAATGTTGAAATATTTATGCCCCAGAACATTGTCAAATATTCTTACCACAAAAAATAATAAGTATTGAGATGATAAATATTTTAATTAGTTTGATTATATACCATAAATCCTAGCATCACTTTGTACATCATGATTATATACAATCATATTTGGTCAATTTACAATTAAAATTAAAAACAAAAATTAAAAGTAGAAAAATCAGAAATGGTGGAGCCCAAATATCATACTGATAATTTCAAATAAAGCAGATGCCTAACTGTGAGATCAGGGAAGGAGAGAGTTACAAAGTCCTGTAACTTTAGAAGATGGAAACAGCACCCATGTTCTTGGGTACCCTGAAATAATAGTATCAAAGGAGCCATATGACCTAAAGTTTTATACAGATTCAATACAATCCCCATCAAAATATGAAGTACATCCTTCACACAACTAGAAGCTTGGAAGAATAAGAGAGCCAGAATAATCTTGAACAAGAAAAGTGAAGATGGAGGCATCACAACACTGGGCCTCAAATTATACTATAGTAACAAAAACAGCATGATATTGGCACCAAAATAAATATTAAGACCAATGGAACAGAAGACAAATACATAAAAAATAAAAAGCAATAAGACAAAAAAACAAATTAAATAATTCAATTAATGAATACATAAAAGAAATAAACAATCATTTCTCAAAAGAAGAACTGCAAATAGCCAACAAATAAACAAACTTGAAAAGATGTTCAACATCTCAGGGAAATGAAAATCAAAACCACATTAAGATTTTGTCTTACTCGAGTAAGAATGAAAATTTCAAGAATACAAATAATAATAAATACTAGTGATAATGTGGGGGGAAAGTACACTTGTACATTGTTGGTAGGATGGCAAAATAGTGCAACCACTCTGGAAAGGAGTATGAAGATTCCTCAAAGAGTAGGAATGGAACCACCATATAACCCATATATTCCACTACTTGGTATATATCCAAAGGACTTAAAATCAGCATACTATAGTGAAACAGCCACATCAATATTTAGAGCATCACAATTCACAATAGCTAAGCTATGGAACCAACTTAGGTGCCTTTTGACAGATAAATGGACAAAGAAATTGTATGTATGCACAATGGGATATTAATCAGTTATAAAGAAGAATGAAATTATGGCATATACTGTTTTACATATAGAACTGGATACTATGATGCTGAGTGAAATAAACCAGACCCAGGAAATCTAGAGCTGATTTTTTTTTCCATATGCAAACACAAGACCAAAATAAAGAAAAAAAATTCCCATGGGGACATTTTATGGAAATAGAGATCAATGGAATAGAAGAAAGGAATTGAGTAGGAGGGAGGAAGGATGGAAGAAGAGGGGGATGGTGTAATAAAATCTTCCAAACTGTCCTGTGTGCATATATGAATATAAAAGTAAATAAATATATATATATATATATATGTAATATGCTAATTTAAAATTTAGTTAAAAGAAGATGATCAGATTAAAGGAAATGAAACACAGAGGTAGAAGAGGAGGGAAAAGGAAAATACTGGGAACTTATTTGGAGTGAATAATATTTCATACTTGTATAACTACATCAAAATAAACTCCAATATTATGTGTGACTATAAAGCACTAACATTTTTTAAAAGTGATTTCTAAATCTAAATACGATCTTTGAGCATATTTAACAAATAACAACTTTAAATGGTGATTATGAGTATCCTCAAAGCCATAAAGAGTAAATTAAGGTATGAACATAATCTCTCACCAAATAAAATATATCAATAAAGAGAGAAATTTTAAAAAATAGAAATTCTGGAATTGAAAAGAACATTACTTGAAATAGACATTTATTTGGGGCTTAATATTGGATGTGGACTAGGATACGGAAGAATCAGATGACTATAATAATCAACTATGATTAGTATTCCAAAGAGAGAGAAAATAGAATGAAGACAATGCTGAAAGATTTTCAATGTCTCTACTGTAAAGAAATAATGTTCAAATAAATTGATAATTTATACTGATTTAAATATTACACAATATATACAAGTAACCAAACATCACATAGTACCCCATAAATATCTAAAATTTTATTTATGTATCAATTAAAATACATTTAATAAAAAAATTAACAAGGACCCAGAGAAATGAGGGGTACATATAAGTGAAACATATGCATATTATGTGAATACTAGAAAAGAGGAAACTGAGAAAAGAGCAGAAAACATATTTAAAAATTGTGTTAATTAATTTTCTAATGCTGTGACAAAATGCCAGAGATAGTAAATTTTAAAAAAGGAAATATTTACTTGGACTTACAGTTTCAAAGGTTCTAATTCATGTATGCTTGGCCCTATTGCTATGGCAGTACAGAACATTATTTCAGGATCACATGGCAGAGGCAATCCATTCTCCTCATGATAGCTGAAGAACAAAGAGAGACACGAAAAGCCTTAGATCCCAGTTATCCCTTCAAAGTTATATCCATAGTATCCTACTTTCCTTCAAATATGACATATCCCATAAATGTTCCACCAGCTCACAACAGTGTCAAAGACTGGAGATCAAGGCTCTAACTCGAGGGCTTTTAGCAGACATTTTAGATTTAAACTATTGCAGAAAAAATCAGCATATTTCATGAAGTTGTTGAAAACTTAAGTTGAAAATTATCAAACTGATCCCCCAAATTATGTGGAAACACAAAGTACAAAGATTTGCTAAGACTGTATTTTAGAAAATGGCATGTATAATTAAAAATAACAAAAGATTTTTTAAATGATATGATCTTAGTTTCTTTTATATTTTTTTAAAAAATAAGTGACAGAATGCATTCCAATTCTTATTACACATATACAGCACAATTTTTTATATCTCTGGAGTATATAAACTGTCACCAATTCGTGTCTTCAAACATGTACTTTGGATAATGATGACCATCACATTCCATCATCATTGCTAACCCCCTGCCCCCTCTCTTTCCCTCCCACCCCTCTGCCCTATCTGGGGTTCATCTATTCCTTCCATGCTCCCCCTCTCTACCCCACTATGAGTCAGCCTCCTTATATCAGAAAAAACATTCAGCATTTTGCAGGGGGGATTGGCTAACTTCACTTAGCATTATCCTCTCTAACTCCATACATTTACCTGCAAATGCCATGATTTTATTCTCTTTTACTGCTGAGTAATATTCCATTGTGTATATATGCCACATTTTTTTAATCCATTCACCTACTGAAAAGCATCTAGTTGGTTCCACAGTTTAGCTATTGTGAATTGTGTTGCATTAAACATTGATGTGGCTGTGTCCCTGTAGTATGCTGTTTTTAAGTCCTTTGTGTATAGACTGAGGAGAGGGATAGCTGGGTCAAATGGTGATTCCATTCCCAATTTTCTAAGAAATCTCCATACTGCTTTCCATATTGGCTGCACCAATTTGCAGTCCCATCAGCAATGTATGAGTGTGCCTTTTACCCAACATCCTTGCCAACACTTATTATTGTTTGTCTTTATAATAGCTGCCATTCTGACTGGAGTGAGATGATACCTCAGAGTAGTTTTGATTTGCATTTCTCTAATTGCTAGAGATGATAGTTTAATTTTCTTAATAGACATTTATCAAAGGAAGAGTAATTGACCATACTAAATCAAGATACCTTTCTAGATCTGTTTTCTATGTAATGGAATCTCTGTTATTTTGTAAACTCTATGGCACTTTTTTTTTTAAATTATGTGCAATCCATTTCCAGGGCACTTATGTGATTACAGTGCTTTTATTAAATGTGTTTAGACTTCATTATTATTATTTATTTTATACATGTATATTTTCATTTTAACTGACAAAAAAATTATTAAAACTATACACATTATCAGTGTACTATGCAATGCTATGACACATGTACACATTGCACAATGTTTAAGTCAAGTTAAACATACTTATTTCCATCAGTATTATTATTATGTTTTAAAATTTGGAATCTTCTTAAAAGCTTAGTGGTTTAATAACTTTATCACTTATTTGGGAGTAATGAATCTAACAAGATGGGTCATTCTCCAAACAAGAAAACATGGTTATCTTCATTTTCATTTTCATACTCTTTTTAAATGAGCAAATTATTCTCTAATCAGTTTAATTACTATATTTCAATCTTGAAAGAACATTATGCATTATCCATTTATATTCATCCTGAGTTGTTCAATTCAGTTTCATAAAATCACAAGACTATTTATACTCCAGTTGAATATCTACTAAATCCAACAGATTAAATATTAGGAAATACATTGTATTTCCAGTCTCTTTCCAATTTTCTTCACTCTGTGTAAGAACCTCCAGATACAGACACTTAGGACTTTTGTCACTTCTTTTTGGAGTTCTCTATAGATATCAAGGTTATTTCTTTGCACGGTGGGAGGGACATCAGGTTTACATAATTTCATTTGTAACTTATTGGAGAAAACAAATAAGTCTGCATCAAAATAACTGACTTGTGTTCTTTAAGTGTCAAAGTCATGAGAAAGACTGGAAGAGATGAAATTGATAAATCCTGGAAGAGAATAAGGATATTAGTTGAAACACTAGTGAAATTGAAGTAAGTTCTGAAGACTATTAATAGCATTAAGCCAATGTTAATTAATTGCTTTTGATTATTTTATTACTTATAAATAATATCTTATAATATTATAAGATATTATGTAATATCTTATACATAGGGAAGCTAGAGGAGGGAAAGACAAGAACTCTATGATTTTATCATTTGTTTGTAAATACAAAATTCCTTAAAAATTAGAAAAAAAATATTGTTACAACAATTGAAATTACTCAAGTCTCAAGATACAGAATCAGAAATTCATTAATTCAAGATAAAAAAAATAAGAATTAATTTATTTTAAGCTATTTCCTCTTTAATAAAGCATTGTTTTTAGCATTTGAAAATATATTCACATATCATTCCTCTTAACCAAATCTACCATAAAGTATGTAGTAAGTGCATATGTAATGAGAGATATTAATCATGGAGCTGATCAAAAATAGGCCATAGTCTAATGATGAGATTGATTTTTAGAGGAATGATGTTAGACTCAGAGGAAAAAATAATTTCTCTCGTTTCTCTTTGTCTAACTATTATGTTCTTTAATGAGCAGGCATGTGACAGAATACAGATTTATACTTGTAGTTTAAGAAGCCAAACTGCGACAAAACAAGTCTGAGATGTGGAAAGTCATTTTTTTTAGTTTTAGAATTCCCAACGTACAAAGCCAGATTTTGAGTATACTCAAACCAACATGTTACCACACTAATATATACAATTTTATGTTTTTATTTATCAATTAAAATTAATTTAAGAAAACTAAAACCAGAAATGATTGACCTTATAAATATAGACCTAAAACCCTTGATAAAATATCGAATCCTTATCAAATATCTGAATCTAGCAAACTATAAAAAGGATTGCATATCATGAATAAATGGAATTAATCTCAAGAATGAATAATTGGTTCTATGAATGAAAATCAATGTGCTACATCATATTAAGAGACAAAGACAAAATACACATGATCATATCAATAGATGCAGAAAAAGCATTTCAAATAAAAGTGTGGACTAAACAGAAATAGAGATGAGAACATCCTTAATCTAATAAATGACATCTATGAAAAATCACTAATAGTATCAGATTTAATGTGGAAAAATTAATGACATACTCCGATAATCAAAAGTAGTTCAAAGGTATTTGCTTTTATTTCAATATTATACTGGGGTATTTTTCTGAAGTAATCAGCAAGGATAAAGAAGTACAAAGCATCTACACTGGAAAAGATGATGCAAACCTCCTCCATTGCAAATGACATGATCTTATTATAAATAGAAAAGGTTAAAGTTTCATTAAAATTCATATTAGGATTAATAAATGAGTAAGATTACTAAATGTAAAAAAATAGTTTTGAAATTTTATCAGATAAAATACTGAAAAGAAAATTAAGAGTATAATTTCATTTACAATAACATAAAACAATAAAATACTCAGGAATTGGTTCAATAAAGAACTAGAGAAATTGCACACTGAACAATAACAAACATCAAAGAAAAAATTAAAGAGACTTTAGTAATATAAATACATCCATTGTTCAAGAATCAGAAGACTTACTATTGTTAAATTTGCTATGTTCTCCACATCAGTCTGTAGAATTTATGCAATCCATATCAAAATACCCGCTGAGTACTATTTTTTCTAAAAGATTAACAAGCTGATCTAAACAATTGCAGTGAAATACAAGGAATCTACCATAACCAGAATCATTTTGTAAATGACCTTGTTAAAAGACTAATTGTTCACTATTTTTAAACCTATTACAAAGCTATAGTAGTCAAAACAATTATTTATTAATATAAACATATAAATAGAGATAAAAGGAATATAACTGGTAATTCATAAATAAACTTATTTTAACATATTTATTTATTTTAAATTGACATATAAAATGGGTAGATAGTTGTGGGATACTGTATCGTTTTCAGATATATGTATAGATTGTGCAATGTTTAAAACAGGGTCATGATTTAAACATTGGCAAAAAGCATTCAAAATCCTTCTATCTTTTTAAAAATATATAGTACATTATTGTTTTCTATAATCATTCTACCATGTAATACAACACAATTTATATCATTTATCCACCTATATCTTGTTATCATTTGACTACCATTTCCTCTTTACTGCCTCTGTCCTATTCTCCCCAGGCTCTGATAAGTAGTGTTCTACTCTGAATCTCTAAGAGGTCAACATTTTAGATTCAACAAATAAGTGATATCATTCTGTATTTGTCTCTCTGTGACTGGTTTATTTCACTTTAGCATAATGCATTCCAGCTTCATCTATGTTTTCACAAATGATAGGATTTCATGTCTATGGCTAAATAGTATTCAGTATTTCCTATAAGTACATTTTCTTTATCCATTCATCAGATAATGGACACTTAGCGTGATCTCATATCTTAACAATTATGAATAGTGCTGCAATAAATATGGAAATGTAAATATCTCTTCAACATGCTGAATTTAGTTTTCTTTAAACTTTTGCATTTATGGTCAATTGAATTTTGACTAAGGGAGCCAATGAATTTCACTAGGGGGAAATTTCAGTGATGCTTCTGAGATAACTGAATATCTAAGGCAAAAAGTGAATTTGGAACTGAAATGAACATGTTGTGCAAAATACATTAAAAATGAAGTCCTAAATATAAGAGCAAAAAATATTGAAACTTTTGGTAGAAACTAAAGGTGCAGATCTTGATGACTTTGAATAAAAAATATTTTATTATAAAAAGGGGCAAGCAAAAACAAAATTAGTCAAATTAGACTATATCAAAATTAAATACTTTTGTGATTCAAATACTATAAGAAATTGAAAAGAAATCTCAACTGGGGAAAAATACTTCCTAACAATGCATCCTACAAAGGTTTAATATAAAAGATATATAAAGAGTACCAAAATAAACAATAAATAGACAACAATGCAAATTGAAAAGAATAAATAATTGGAATATGCAACTTTTTGAAGTAGATATACAAATGGCAAATTAGAAAATGAATCAATATCATTAGCACTAAAGATAGTATGGATGGAAATCACCATGGGATACTACTTTATACTAACTAGCAGGTAAGACAGATAATAGCAAGTTTTGTTGAAGATGAGAAGAAATTGGAACACTCATAAATTGCTTTCAAGAAAGTAAAAAGGTATAGCCATGAAAGCCAGTTTGAGAGTCCTAAAAAATATAAGTATTGGGGCTGGGGTTGTGGTTTAGCAGTAGAGCACTCACCTAGCATGTGTGAGGCCCTGGTTTCAATCCTCAGCACCACATAAAAATAAGTAAAATAAAGGTATTAAAAAATAGCAAGTATTGATATTATCTATAACACAGCAGTTCAATTCTTAGTTATACACACCAAAGAAATATAATGCACATGCAAACACATTTCATAGAAATATAGCTCATAATAGTAAACAATGGCGTTAACTCCTACTTCATTAACTGAGGAAAGAATGAATAATAAGTGATATATTCATAAAATAAAATTCTTTTCAGCAACTAAAATGAACAGAGTACTGCTAAGTTTTATAACATGGATGAACTTTCAAAAGATGCTATGGGACAGAAGCCAATCTCAAAATACCATATAATGTGAGATTAAGTTTGCATGAAATGTCCAAAATTTCTTCATAGAAACAGAAATTAGACTACTAGATGTACAAGACTGAAAAGATGACTGGATGGAGGACAAAAGACTACTAATGAGCATGGTGTTTCATTTTCAGATGATGAAAAATTTCTGAGATTCAATAGTGGTTATGGTTGCTCATTTATGCGAACATACCAAAATCTCTGGACTAGACACTATAGTATAAATTTTATGGCTTTTGAATAACAACTCAATAAAGATTATTTAATTAAATTAGCAGATCTTATAGATGGACATTAAAAATATCAGAACTAATGGGAATACATAGGTTTTTCTTCAAAGCAATAGGTAATACCACAAAAACTCAGTTTACTGCACAATAAATACATAACATATTCTAAATTTTAATTGGATTAATTAAATAGTATAACATTTCATGCAATATAGTAAATATCAAGAAGTGTTAAGAAAACTATATTAAAATTAACTGTTTTTATTAATATTAAATAGCTAAATAATCCTAAAGTTAATTGGATAAGAAGAGGCAAATAGATAAGTTGTGAAGCATAGTAATCTAAAAATGGATCTAAGCATATTGAAAATTAAAACATGACAAAATTGGCATTTCAGTTCAGTTGACAAAGCATAATTTATTTAATAATGGTGCTGGAAAAAATTGACTATTCATTTGTAAAAATGTCTGCTGCTCAAAAAGTAAGTTCCATACACAGTGAAGATTTAAACTTAATAAATAAAATAATAAAAATATTTTTTTCTAAACCTGTGGAAGTACTCATATTACCATGGAAAGAGGAAAAATTGAAGCCATTAAAATGGTTATTAAGCTCAAATAACTAATTGTTTGGAGAGACAAATAATAAATAAAGTAAAATGCAATAACTGACTATAGTTAGTCTTCTCAGTAAAACACAGGAATCATAAATAAATTTAAATTTCAGTTAAACATTAAGAACTTTTCAAAATATAAATGTGTCCCAAATATTTTCTAACATTGACAAACAGAGTTAATATGACTAGCAAAAAATCCAACTCTTACTAAGGAAACAATTATCAAATAGAAATACAAAGATCATGAATAGCCAATTCAGAGTAAAGAAAACCAAAATGTGCATATTCATTTGAAAAGAGACTTAATACCACCAGTGGTCAGGGGATAATAAATTGTAACAGCAATGTAGAGGCAGACACACAGTTTGAGGAGAAAAAGATTTAAATACAGTGCAAGAAACCTGTGTGACTCAGTACCAGAGCTGCAGTTGATGCAGGAGAAGTATTTGCAATAACAGGTAATCATCAAGTATCCTTAAAAAAGTATAAATAATGGATCAAAACACCAAGAACATGTTGAATGGACCCTCTGACACTGATATATTTACCAGTCTTGGAACACATACTAAAGTGAAAGCAGTCTACTAAAGCGTCTTCCAATAAACAGTGGGAGAAAGATCCACTCTATGAGACTGGTAACTTTCAATATAGAAATATAGGAAACATGAGAAAGCAAGGAAATAAAATGTCTACAAAATTTTACAACTCCCAAACAAGTGAATCCTCAAATACTGAAGTGGATGAAATGTCAAAGAATTTAAAAAGTTTAAAAGATGGTTCAATTGATTCAGGAATTAAAGAAGATATTAAAAAAATGAACTAGGAGGAAAAACACAGAAAGTGAAAGAGCATTTCAATAAAGAGCGATATTATAAAAAAAAAAACCCAAATGAATACCTTGGAAATACAAGAATGAATAAATAAATAAATAAATAAAGTAAAAATTTGATGGAAAGTATCACTAATAGATTACACCATACAGAAAAAAGATTTCTATCCTTTGAATACAAGGTATGTAAAATTGAAAATTTAGAAAGCAATAAAGATGATAAGAGACTATGACCAGGATATTAATGACATACGGGATGGCATGAAAAAAACAAATATAAGGATCATTGACATTGAGAAAGGAGGTGAGATACAAAGGAAAGGCATATATATATATATAACCTTTTCAGTGAAATAATATCAGAAAAATTTTCAAACTTTGATAATGTATGGATATCCAAAAAGACAAATAAAATAGATCCTCTCCAAGGCACATTATACTTCAATGGTCAAATATACAAAACAAGAATAAAATTTTATAGCTGCAAGATAAAAAATGACAGTTCACATGAAGCGCCAAACCAGTATGAATCACCACTGATAACTTAGCCTAGACTTTAAAAACCAGGATGGCTTGGAAAACTGTGTACCAAGCTCTGAAAGATAATGATTGCCAATGAAGATTGCTTTATCCAGCAAAGCTATCCTTCATAGTTGAAGATTAAATTAAAACTCTCCTTGATAAGCAGAAACTAAAAGAAATCATGATTACTAAACTCTTACTCCTTTAAGGTTTTGCTATATTGCTAGATTCCATGAAGAGGAAATGCAAAACAAACTTCAAAGAGAACAAATGAATAAAACTCACTAGAAGAGTAGTTTAGTAAAAGAGAACCAAGTCTGAATAAAATGACAGGATACTGTCTCTGTAATACACTGAATGTAAAGGTCTCAACTCTCCAATTAAACATAGATTTGGAAAGAGGATTACAAACAGGACACAAGCATGTGTTATTTACAAGAGACTCACTGTAAAGGCCAAGTACATTCATAGAGTAAAGGTGAAAGTTTGAAAAAAGATATACCAGGGACATGGAGACTGAAAGCAAGCAGAGGAGGAGCTCTCATATCTGAAAGAGCAGACTTCAAGCCAAAATTAATCAGAAGAGACAATGAAGTTCAATTCAAACTGGTAAATTGGCATATCCAACAAAAACACGTAATGATTATAAATATTTATGTATCTACTTACATAAAATAAGTAGGTGGCAGTGTACCTGCTTACATAAAACAAACATGTAGACATACCGTCTCAGATAGTCTCCAATATAATAATACTTAGAGATTTCAACACATCTCTCTCACCATTAGATAGGTCATCTAGATGTAAACTAAGTAAAGATTCCTCAGGAAAAGAAAAAAAGAAAAAAAAAATATATATATATATATATACACATACAAAATCAACGTAAGGAAGCTAACAGATATCCATAGAATATTTCATCCATCAACAACTGAATTCAATTTATTCTCAGCTGCACATGGAACTTTCTCCCAAATAGACCATATTTTAGGACACAAAGCAAATCTTAGCAAATACAAAATCATTGAGATAATTCTTTATATCTTATCACCTAATAATGGAATGAAATTAGAAATAAATAACAAAATAAAATACTGAATCCATATTAATACAAGAAGATTGAATATTATACTTTTGAACAAGGAATAGTCAGAGAAGAAATCAGGGAACAAATTTAAAAATTAGAAACGAATGTGAATAGAGATACAATATATCAAAATCTCTGAGACACTATGAAGACAGTTTTAAGAGGAAAGTTGATAGTATTGAGTGCTTCCATTAAAAAAAAAAACAAGAAAGATAACAAATGAATGATACAATCTTACATCTCAAGTCCCTAGAAAAGCAAGAACAAATTAATTCCAAAATGAGTAAAAAACAGGGAATAAGATTAGAAACAAAGTCAATTAAGTTGAGAAAAAAGAAAGCAATACCAAAGATTAATGAAACAAAGGGTTGTTTGAAAATATAATTAAGATTGATAAATCCAGAGCCAAACTAACCCAAAGAAAGAGAGGAAAAACCCAAATCAACAAAATAAGAAGTGAAAAAAATATATGGCCATAGACATTACCTAAATACAGAGGATCACTAGGAATTATTTTGAAAACTCTAATACAAGGAAAAAACTAGAGGATATTTACAAGTTTCTAGACATATGACTTCCCAGATTGTACCAACAGAATACAAAATACCTAAACATACCAAAATCAAGCCAATGACATTAAAGCAGTAATAAAAAGTGCCTCAACAAAGAAAAGCCTAAGATGAGATAGATTCTCTGTTAAGTTCTATACCTTTTTTTTTAAAGAGAGAGAGAGAGAGAGAGAGAGAGAGAGAGAGAGAGAGAGAGAGAGAATTTTTTTAATATTTATTTTTTAGTTTTAGGTGGACACAACATCTTTGTTTGTATGTGATGCTGTGAGGATTGAACCCGGGCCGCACACATGCCAGGCGAGCACGCTACCACTTGAGCCACATACCCAACCCAAGTTCTATACCTTTAAGGAACAATTAATGCTTGCAATAATTTCTCAAATTATTCCATGAAATGGAAAGGAAGGGAATACTGCAAAATTCAGTTTGACACC
This sequence comes from Ictidomys tridecemlineatus, assembly GCF_052094955.1. Lineage (NCBI taxonomy): Eukaryota > Metazoa > Chordata > Mammalia > Rodentia > Sciuridae > Ictidomys > Ictidomys tridecemlineatus. The sequence goes on from NC_135493.1 coordinate 24,701,157, forward strand.
AGTATCATGCTGATACCAAAACCAGATAAAGACATGGCAAGGTAATGTAATTAGAGAACAATATACCCTTTTGACTTTGGATGCAAAGTACATAATAAAACATTAGCTACTTGCCTTCAAAAACATATTAAGAAGTTCACACAATCAATTCCTTTCGATCTAAGAATGCAAAGTTGGTTCAACATATCTAGATAAATAAATGAAATTTCATTATGTACTCTCAAGGACAGAAATCACATCATCATCTCTATAGGTGCAGAAAAATTTTTGACAATATTCAGCACCAAATTATGTTAAAAGCACTGTAAAAACTAGGGATAGAAGGAAAATAACTGACATTATTAAGGCTCTGTATGACAAACACAAAGCCAACAACATACTGAACAGAAAAACTGAAAGCATTTTCTCTAAAATCAGGAAAAACACAAGGATGTCTGCCATCACCACTCCTTTTAATATGGTTCTTGAAACTTTAGCCTGAAAAACTAGGCAAGATAAATAAATTAAAAGGAAACAAATAAAAAAAACCAGAAGCCAAATTATCCCTGTGTGTTGATGACATGATGATTCTATAATTAGAAGACCCAAAATACTCCACTAAAAGACTTCCAATGAAGACAAGCCAATTAGGAAAGTAGCAGGATAAGAGATCAACATACAAAAATCAATAGCTTTCCTATATTCCAATAATAAATTTTCTGAGAAATACATCAAGAAAACAATTCCATAAAGACAAGCCTCAAAAAACTAAATGCTTGGGAATAAATAAACCATAGAGCTGAAAGAGCTCTGCAGTGAAAATTTAGAGCTTTCAAGAAATAAGTTTAAAAAGACATAGAATATGAAAATTTTTTCTATGTTCTAAAAACGATAAAATTAATATTGTCAAAAATAGGCATACTACGAAAAATGATACACAGATTCAATGATATCCCCATCAAAGTACCGATGTTATTCTTCACAGAGCTAAAAAAAATCCTAAAATTTATATGGTAGAATAAAAGACCCAGCATAACAAAGCAATACTGGGCAATAAAAGTGATGCTGTTTCCATTAAAATATCAGATCTCAAGTTATACTACAGAATAATAATAACAAAAACAGTGTGGTATTGGCATCAAAGAAGATATATAGTCCAATAGAATAGAATAGAAGGCACATAGGCAAATTTACATAGATACAGTCATCTGATCCTTGACAAAGTTATCAGAAACATGTTGGAGAAAAGACAGTGTTCTTAACAAATGGTAATGGGAAAATTAGATTTCCATACGTAGAAAAATGAAACTATATCCCTTTCTCTCATCCTACAGAAAAATCAACTCAAAGTGGATCAAGGACATAAGAATTAGACCAGAAATAATAACTGAGATGGTTTCAAATTTAAAAATGTCTGCACAGCAAAGGAAACAAGAGCGTGATGAGGGAGCCTAGAGAGTTGGAGACAATCCTTGCCATGTACTCTCCAGACATGACATTAACAACCAGAATATATATAGTACTCAAAAATTTTAATAGCAAGAAAAAAACAAATAATCAATAAATGTGCAAATGAACAGATTTCTCAGAAGAAATGAAAATGGCAACAAATACATGAAAAAATCTTCAAAATCCTTAGCAATCAGGGAAACACAAGTCAAAACTATACTGAGATTTCATTTCACTCCTTTAAGAATGACAATCATAAAAAATATAAATCATAATAAGTGCTGGAATACGGTCTTACTAAATTACCCAGGCTAGCCTCAACCTTGAGATCCTCCTGCTTCATTTTCTCTAGTTGCTGAGATTATGATATGTGCCAATATACCTGGTTAATTGGAATAATTTTTAAAGAATATTTTCTTCCAAATTATCTCCAGCTCATCTAAATGAAGTTGTGATTCATTTGTATGCTCCTAAGTTTTTTTAAATGTGTGTTTATACTTGATTTCCCTTCATACTTAGATTTGAAGGAATTGGGGTGTTATTATACAGGGTGTTACCAAGCAATTCTTCTGACATTATTGAGTCATTTTTTCACTTGCCTCCTAACTAAAAGTCAGATCTAACTTCAAGCTAGTGAGTTATATTTTAGTGTTTATAGAAGAAAATAGGCATAAGTCAATCTTCCCATATACCAAAAAGAAGTAATTCTTCTTTTGGTTGTTTGCTACCAAAATAAAAGCACTTATTCCTTCCTGAAAGATCACTTATAAAGATCTTTATAAAACAGCATTTGGATATTAGTCTGAAGAAAATGAAAAATACTGCACATATAGAAGCAATAATGGACCACATACCACTCTGTATACACTATCACTGTCAAAACATAACAGCCATCAAAAATTTTATATATATATATATAATATGTGTGTGCATATTTTATATAAATATATAAAGATATGTTTTATAGACAAATGTTAAATATATTCTTTATAGATGTAAAAATATACTATATACATATACTTACACACATATCATATTCATATCCTATTTTCAATCTGTTTACAAAATAGTGTTGAGCATAATATGTTGCTTATTATTTGATAGAAAATTATTGAAATGAGAATTTAAATATTTTTTTCTGTGTGCCACATGGCATAATCTTGCTCATCCTCTGGTATGAGTATATGCAATCTTAGAGATCATTGCTACAGACATCATTCTGTTTCTATATAATTCTGTTCTTATTCTATTGATTATCCGATATAGCAACTCTCAGCTTTCTTGCAGCGTTTAAATACTTGCTCTGACTCTGTGGCTCTCTCCATTGTATATCATCCATTGTTATTAGAGTCACCTTCTTTCCATCTTACAGAAATTTGTCAAATCTCTGATCTTCTGATGACTTTCTAATTTTCAGTGAATTTACAGATTCACTGTCTTTAGCACTTCATCCTTGTTATTCAGAACGATTTTTTGTTTTGTATCAGGAGTTGAACTGGGGGTGCTTAACAACTGAGCCACATCTCTAGCCATTTTTCAAATGTGTGCAAATATTGAGACAGAGTCTTGCTAAATTGCTTAGGGCTTCACTAAATTGCTGAGGCTATCTTTGAATTTCAATCCTCCTTCCTCAGCCTCTCAAATTCCTGGGATTATAGTAAAGCAGCACTGTGATTGGCATTTAGGATTTTGGGCATAAAAATATTACAAAGGTGTAGTGTATGTCATCTTGAACCAGGAACCTACCAATTCTTTTAATTTTTAATTTCTCAAATTATACAGTACATTTGTACTGCTAAACTATAGGCATTGGATGGTTTATCCAAAGGGAACATAATTTTACATCAATTAATAAAGGTAATAGTTCCAAGGACATTACTGTTAAATCTCCATATATAACTAGTAGAGCAAGTCCCTCAGCTATGATATTTTTATGTTAAACAGATTATAAACACTAAACTCAAGTATTATTAAAAAAACACATGATATTAAGGAATTTTGTTGGACATAAATAGCTTTCTAATGCACCATTTTTAGTTTAGTGATTTAGTCTAGCATTAGTCTCCTCTCTGAGTTTCAGCCCCATAATGGCAAGAGTCCTTTTTAATGTTCAGGGCCTGCTGTTCCAGTAGTACTTTTAACAAAATACATTTGCTTTAGGCTTTCTGACATGGTTTCACACAGAGATAAACACAATTAACAAGATCTATTTAAATTCTGGCTCTTTGGTAATTGTTTATTTATGGGATTTTAGAATTCTATTTTTCATTTCAATATTTTTCAACAATATTTAATTAATGTGTGTTTATATGTTTAATACCTGGTCATTATTGTTTGATCCATCTCTCAGTGACATGAAGATAATTTTTACCTTCATAAAATGATCAAAGAATATATATATATACACACACATATATATATATATATATGTACACATATATACAGATACATTTATGTATGTATATACATATATGTATTTTTATGTGTGTATATATATATGTGTATATGTATATACAAACATACATACATATATGTATATCTGTGTGTGTATATATATATATATATATATATATATATATATGTCTTATCTGGTGGCTAAATGAGATAAAATATATGAAGTGATATAAATCCTGGCACACAGTAGTCAGTCTTTGCATATGGATTCATTACACATTTTTTTTTGGTGGGGGTACCAGGGATTGAACTCAGAGGCACTCACCCACTGAGCCACATCCCTAGCCCTATTTTGTCTTTTATTTAGAGACAGGGTCTTACTGAGTTGCTTAGCACCTTGATTTTGCTAAGGTTGGCTTTGAATTCACCATCCTCCTGCCTCAGCCTCCTCAGCTGCTGGGAATGCAGGCATGCAACAGAGTGCCTGGCTTCTTTTCTACCTTTAAGTGTTATACTTGCTCATCTACACACTTTATTTAAGCCATGACACCATACAGTCTCCAGGAATTCAGGCCAGTGGTATACCTATTGTTTCAAATTTTAAAGTTTAGAATATTTGGATTTATAGAGATTATGTGGAAAACATGCCTGTAATAAACCTTCTTGGGAGCCAGAGGTAAAATAAAATATGATCATAAGTGGAATCAGGTAAACATAATATTCACTTACATAGGGCACAAGCATTCTGGCTGCAAGTTATGGAAACCTGGAGTATAATGATGTCAAATGGCCAATAAAGGATAACCTGAGAAATATATTTTTAAATATAGATGTGTTAACCCCAACACAAGCATATTAAAACATCATATTTAAAAATCAGAAACACAAATGCATATTTTTAGAGATTTCCAAATTATTTTTGATGATTAGATTGAATGGAAGCCACTGAAATAATGGATGTACTAATTAGACTCTCTATATTATACCTCTTTGTTAAGTCAGATTTCCAGAATACTAGGTTTTTAGCTAACACTAGTGTATTTCTCCCATAGAACTGACTTAATATATACACGATTAAAAAAAAATTCTCCCTACTCTTTTCCATACTCACTATTGAAAAGTATATAAAACTGTCCTTGTATTTTTATTTTGTAAAATTATCCAGAAAGTTTTGTTGCCTAATGTTTCTTATATAAAATATCACAAGAATTTATCCCCAACAGCAAAACTTAGAGAATTTGTTTGAAAACTAAGTTTGTTTTCGTATTAGAGAATGAGAGTTCATCCATCACTTTTTTCTCTTTCTTCTATTGACAAGAAACTAAATACCTCTTTCCCAACTCCCCACCAACCTCCGTCTATTACTAGTTGTTATCTATTTTATTTTGTTTTAATTATTATAATGCATCTATAACTCTTCTTGAAGCCAGCTGAGCTGGGTGTGGTAGCACACACATGTAATCCCAAGTGACTTGGGAGGTTGAGGCAGGAGGATTTTGAGTTCAAAGCCAGCCTCAGCAACTTAGCAAGGCCCTAAGCAACTTAGTGAGATTCTGTTTCCAGATAATTTTTTAAAGCAATGGCCAGGGAAGTGGCTCAGTGCTTGAGTGCCCCTGGTTCAATGCCCCAAAGCAACAACAACAAAGCCAGCTGAAATCATTTTTGGAATAAGATATGGCATAAAATTTAGAAAAATAATAATTGGTACATATTCCTAAGGAAAATGGCCCACTTTGGTAGCTGAATTCTGCTTTATAAAACCATGCCAGACAAGTGAAACTTTTATGCTTCACTTATTTTCTAAATAATATGTTTATAAACAGATATTCTAAAGGAATTTTCTGACACCAGAGCCTTGTGGAACAACACTAATATGTTTAACTGAGCACTTATTTCTTTCCTCATTAGCATTCCCATTGAGAGAGAAAGAGAGAGAGAGAGAAAGTTCTGAAAATTAAAGGAATAGCCCTTAGTGTATCCCAGTTTTAGCAAGTATGCCTCCAAAATAACTTTGAGGAGTGATAAATGCAAAGAGAAATATTAGTACATTGAGTACTTTCTTTGCTTGTGGAATCAGAGGAAATAATTTAACCTTGCTTTATATTCAATACTCCTTGACTGACTTAGGAAGAATATACCTGATTTTCATTTGACAATTCAAATCATATCTATTTATTACACATTTCAAGAATGTGTAATAAATACTATAATAAATGGTAATGTAATAAGTAATAAATAATAAATACCACCCCCTGCTGGTGCCCCACTCTTTTCTGCCCTGGTTTACCTCACCTCTCCTCTCTTTTACTCACACTATTTATTTAATCAACTTTTTTGTTGCTACAACCAAAAGACCTGACAAAAACAATTTTAAGGGGGAAATGTTTATTTGGGGACTTACAGTTTTAGAGGTCTCAGTCCATAGATACCAGCTCCATTCTTCTGGACTCAAGCTGAGGCATGGCATCATGGCAGAAGAGTATGGCAGAAGGAAGCATTTCATATGATGATCATGAAACAGAAAGAGAGACAGAGACTCCACTCACCAGAGGCAAGCCCCAGGGACCCACCTCCTCCAGCTACACTCTATCCACCTTATCAGGGATTAGTTCACTGATTGGGTTAAGGCTCTCATCACCAAATAATTTCACCTCTAAACCTTCTTGCATTGTTTCTCATGTTAGCTTTTGGTGGACACTTCGCATCCAAATCCTAACACCATCTTTCCTTTGTTTCACTGTATGCCAAAAATATTGGAAAACCTAGAAGAAAGAGAAAATTTCTAGACACACACTACCAAAATTGAATCATGAAGATATGGAAATCCTGAACACACTAGGGACAAACTAGAAATTCAAATCACTCATAAAAAAAAAAAAAACTCCCAAAGAAGAAAAGCCCAGGATTGATAGCTTTACTGCAGAATTCTACAAATCATGTAAAAAAAGAACTGATACCATTTTCTTGCAAATTATTACAAAGAATTTAAAAGATCAGAACCCTGCTAAAGTCATTCTATAAATCAGCCTTATCTTGATACAAAAACCAAACAAAAACAAAGATAAAACAACATCAACAATAGAGTAGTGAGATTCAATCAGTAATAAAATTTCTCCTAAGAGAAATCCAGGACAAGATGACCTTACTGTTGAATTCCATACAATTTTATCCCCTTTTAATTTTCCTTTATACTCCACAATGATACTTATGTTCTTTAATTGGATTCTTAGCTCTTAGTTCTGAAAGACAGAATGAAATTGAAAGTAAGTTTTCTCAGGGGCCTCAAAATTCTCAGAAATGGCCCTGGCCCTCTCTCAGATATTAGACAACTATTTTTTCTCTTCATTGTTTTATAAAAATATTTGTACTAAAGAAAGTTTGAAAATTCATAAAAAGCACAAAACAAACTACATTAATTGTATTTAGAATGATTAGTTTTACCACAAAGTGTACTACATAACAGCAGTTTGTTTTCAGTGTTTACTTTCTTTGAATCAGTCAGATAGCTTGATACAGTACTTTTGACCATTTGTGTTCCTTTAAATTGTAAAACTACCATCACATTTACTTTTAAACTTTCAGCCTAGAGCTCACAACTTGATCATTGAAAAAAAAATTTGCATCACTAATTCAGAAAAGTGTATATAAATACATGTTGTAGGTTTTTAAAACACATAGAAAAACTATGCACAATAAATTGCCTTATTTCATCAGAGCTTAGGTTAATCAATATTCTGCTTTATGTGACTATAGTATTTCCTTCTAATACCTATGAAAGATAAAATATTGCTAATGACAAATTATAAAATTATACAAATGTGCTTCACATTATGTAAACAGTGTATTCCTGCCTGTATAGGCATGTGAATTCCCAATCCTCTGATGCATTCATTTCATAGTAAGTGGTCAAATACTTTCTTAGGCTATATGCACAAAATTTAAAAAAAAGAACTTTGGAGATATTTATACTTTTTATAAACTGGCTAAGAAATAATGCAAGGCATACTTTTGTTTTTAGTTGGGTAATGTGAATTTGATCATTTAAACTAAACTAATCAGTAATTATAGAAGAAAGATAAAAGAAGATATATAGTGTACATTCTAATGGATATATGGTGATTGCTATGCTATTTTTTCTTGTTAATTTATTTATTTTATTTTATTTCATTTTATTTTTTTATCATCCTGATGGTACTGGCATTGCCTTAAAATGTGATTTGTTATTTTAGGAACAGAAGGTTGAGGGAGAATTTCAACCAAATTGTTCACACTCTCTGAAGAAGGTTAAACAGCATAAAATTAGTTTTCTTTCAAAGTATTTGGATGTCCTCTTTTGTGACAAATAACTGGGATGGCATCCATCACCTGCCTTTCATTATCATCACATAAAAACACAGAGGAACAAAATCAGCAGGATTCTCAACCTTAAAAATACAATAAATATCTTCTCTGTGTCAAAATTCAGATATGTTTTACATTATATTCAAGTGTGAAATTTTTGTATTTGATATTAAATCACAAATTTGTTATACTTTTTAAAAATATTGGGCATTTTCTCATTTGCTTTACCACAGAAAGCAGGGTTTTTTTTAATACTTTCATATTAGTCTACTTTAAGTAAAAGGAGATAAAAATGGAAGAAAACACAATATATGGTATCTGTTTCATATATGTTATATTTTGAATGTTAAATATCCACCAAAAGATCATATGTTGAAATCTTGATCTTCAACTGATGGGAGGTGGTGGGACCTTTAGTAGGTGTTGTCTAATGAAATTAAGTAGGTCATTATGGATGTGCCCTGGAAGGACATAATGGGACACCTACACTTTTTTCTCTTTTGACTTCCAGAGGATCATGAGGTGAACAGTTTTATTCCACCAACATGTGCTCCACCATTATGTTATGTCTTGCTATCAGGCCCAAAGAGATGGGGAAAATTAGCCAATAACTGAAAATTTGAATCCTTGAGTCAAATAAATGTTTCCTCATTTATATGAAATTTTTCAAGTATTATATTGCAGTGACAAAAAGCTAACTCAAACAACTAGTAGACTTACACTAAATATTTGTTAAATTATTAATTGTTCAGAATATTCCAAATAATTAGGGCTCATTAATCAAGTATTTATAAATGTATTTGATCAATGTACTAATAGAAGTTCACTTAAAAAAAACTTTGTTTCAAACTCAATAGAAAATTTTATATATTTGTTTGTTTGTTTTATTTGTGTGTGTGTGTGTGTGTGTGTGTGTGTGTGTTACTGGGAATCCCTTGTGCATGCAAGGCAAGCACTCTACCAACTGAGCTATGTCCCCAGCCTGAAAATTTTATATTTAAAAAAAGATAATAATTTTAAAGAAAATAAACCTTTGGGGCATATTAATAATTCTTTGTCTTTCCTTTGTTTAAAGAATTTTCCCTTTTGGAGAGAAAAAACAGATCAGAGCATTTAATTCTATTAAAATCATAAACAAATATACTCCTGTCAAACCAATAGTATTTTCTGTTATAAAAACATAATTTGAAGCATTTGTTAAAACTCCATTTAGTTCATGCTTGATAAAGACAAAAATTATCTCTAATCACTCTAGTATTTAACTAATGAAGTCATCATTACAATGGAAATACCATAATTGTTAATTTCAGAATTGAAATATAGATCATGTCAAGTAGCTCTTTTATATCTTCTTATTTTATTTAGTAGTACAATTTACTTATTAATACTCATTAATACACATGTTAAATGATGGTTTACTATCTTGTTTTTTCATCTGTTTTAAGTCCACAATTCAGACTGTATCTGATTTAGAACTCCCTGAAGATAGGGATAAAATTAAATACATCTTTTGATTATTCTATTTACGACAGTAGTCATTCTATAGCTATATAAAGGAAAATGTTAATAAATATTGTTGAAGTGTTTAACAATGAAGTCACTATTTTAAAAATATTCTGTTCTTTGTAATATTTAAAGAGGAGTCTTGCATATATATAAGATCAAAAACACTAGATATAGTTTTGTCAACAATTGAGTTGATTACTTTTGTGATACATGGGCATCAGCTAAGACTGTGATAATTCAAAATATCCATTCAGAAATTAATTTTCAATCTCCTCCTTCATCTGCTTTTTGAGATCTGGTGATGAATAATAAAACAGTCTTGATTTGTTTCAGCTTTTTTTTTTTTTTGCTTTTCTTTTTCACTATCTGATAGATGTGCTAATGAACAGTGAAATTGCCTAAGAGTGAATAGTAGCAGGAAAGAAAAATAGAAGGCATAGATAAATTATTTTAAAATGAAGGGTTTAGATAAAGGAGAATTATCATAATCATTTGAATGTGTATTATGCAGAGATGAATCTGATATTCCATGTGTTTGGCCCTGTCCATCAGTTCTCTGAAATAATAATATACAAGGAAATTGGCCAAACTCTCATCAAATATAGAGTCCAAATAGATATTGGTGAATGGAAATAATAGTTGGTTTATAACCAGAAATAGTAATTCTGTCTATGATCCAGACATCACTTTCATTTAAGAAATTCCAAACATAGAAAAGGATGAACATCTTGCAATTAGAGAATTATAAGAGATTCATGGCATTTAATACATTTCCCTTCAGATGAGCACAACACCAAAAAATATCCAAACAAATTATATTTTAAGCACTACCATAATTAAAATCAGTGGTAGATCAGCATTTTACTATAAAGAACCCCATAAAACCACTCATGTCAAGATCACCTATTGTTTAAACAAATTCAAAGTACTTTATTTTTCAGCCCTCATCTTAGTACAAACTCTTAAAGACTTTAGCAGGCTGCATTTCTTGAAATGCAATATACTTCTGGTTTAATTAATTCTAGGTTATTACATGATGCTTCAAATCCTAAATCTTTACTTAGCCCATAATGAGCATATTTTCTGTCTCAATTACCTATTATTTTGTCACTTTCTCCTCCATTCACTACAAAGCAACTAACCTGGGTCATAGTATATGCCATTAAATATATTAATAAATTTAAAGCACTTAGCACAGAATCTAGCAAGCAGTAAATCCTTAATAAATAACATGTATATTTTATTACTTATTATTTAATAATATGCAATTCTTATAAAACCCTATGAAGTGAGTCATATTATTCCAGGTTATAGACAAGAAAACTGGTGCACAGAGTGAAAGTAACTGGCAAGATTGAATAACTGATTGATGGTGATAATAGCCCCAAAAGCCTGTCTTCAGAACACAGACCTTTTAATACCAGCCTAAAAAGTAGGAAATATATTCAATCATCTTTATACACAAAGGTTTTGCAATGACACACAGAATTCTAATCAAATATGTCTGATTTAAAAACATATGTTTCCTAAAAGGAGAAGCTAAATAAGGGGCAAATTGGTGGAATGTGCCTAAAGTTAACTAGGTCTTGACAAGAAGAAGAGGAAATTCCTTTTAAGAAACTCCTTAATATACTTTGTCCCACCCACACCCCTACTCTTTTTTTTTATTAGTTGCTCCAGACAATACAATGATCTTGACATATCATACATTTGATTCAAATAGGGTACTCTTAAGATTGCTTGGCAAATTTGAAAGTGGGAATAAAATTCTGTGTTTGGAAGAAGAATTAAAGAAAGGGTAGGTAAGTTACTAATGAATTTATCTCTGCTCCCATAATCTTTATTCCTTAATGAAAATTACTTATGTCTAACCAGTTGACTGTTTATTTGGAAGTCAGAAAACATATGGCAATCTCTTATCATTCTACAAATTTATGGGTTGCTGCTTTCACCTCTCCTGTTTCTTGCTCTAAAATATGCTGAAATCAATATGAACCTAATTAAGAAATTGAGAATTTACATAGCTCATCTATGCAACATCAGTATATAAACACATGCGCATATGTGAACACACACACACACACACACACACACACAAGCAAGCAAAAGTAGTATTTAAAATTATCCCAATATTTAATATTCTTAAGCAACTGCCCTTGTCAGTTTGGGCCACTATAACATAGTAACATAGACTTAATGACTTATAAAAAATTAAAAGTTACTTCTCATAGTTCTGGAGAGTCTGGAAGCCCAAGATTGGAATGCCAGGATGGTCAGAATCTGGCGAGAGCTGTCTTCTCATTGTATCCTCACATGAAGATACAAGAAAGTTCCTGGAGTAACTTTTATAATGGAACTTATGCCATTCATTAGAGAGCCACTGTCACAACCCAATCATTCCTTAAACGTTCCATCCTTTAATATCATCATACTAAGGGTTAAGATTTCAATATATGCATTTTGGGAGAACACAAACATTTAATCCATAGGAGGAATATTATTTTAAACTATGAAAATTACTAGAGGGAACATTTTAATGAGTTTGACTTTTATCCCTAGAAAGTCACTAAAAGCTTTGAGCAAAGAAATTACATTATATGAACCTACATTTTAAATGGACCATGTTGACTGATGTCTAGGAAACATAAGGTAGAGGCAGAAGGACAAGTTACAAGGCTATTACAATAAACCACAGGCTGTATGATTGTGGTTTGGACTAAAATTATGGCAGTGGAGGCAGTGAAAGTCATTGACTCATAAGGATATTGTTTATTTATTTATTTAGGTATGTTCAAGGCCAAAAATAATTGAAAGAACTGTATAATGAATATTTGTATACCATTCATTTAGATTTAGCAGCTTTGACATTTTGACATATATTTTGTTCTCTTGGTTTTTCTATTCACATACACACACTTCTTTTTTCATTAAGCCATGCCAAAATAATTTGCAGACATTACGACACTTCACCACCAAACATTATTTCACCATGCATGTCCCCACAATAAAGACAATCCCCTACACAACTACAAAGGAATTTTCATTTTAAGAAAGTCATTAATTCAAAAACATTATCTAAAATAGGTTTTATTCAAATTATCACATTTGTCCAAAGATACTTTAAAATTTTTCATTTTTATTCATTTATTTTAATCCAGAATCTGCAAGGGGTTCACATACGGCATTCGATTCTCATGTCTTTTGATAAAGCCCCATTATTTCCTTCTGTTCCTTGTGCTATTAAATACTTAGAGGTGTCTAGACTAGTTGTCCTACAAAATATCCTATATGCTGGATTAGTATAAAAATTTATTTTGATCATGTATGATATACGTACCACTTACTACATGACATCAGTGGGTACTTAAATGTCAGGCCAACTGTCAACTAGAGAGTCTAACTGTGACCACTAGAGTTAAGTAGTGACTGCCAATTTTCTTCATTGTAAAGGGGATATTTTCTATTTGTAACTAACACTATAGGAATATTCTTATACCATGAGAATATTGTTTTTAACCAACATTTCACTGAGTATTTTTATCATCCCATTATGGTCTTTTCAAGAATTAATTACCACACAAGTGGTTATATAATATTGATTTTTTAATCTTGTAATGTGCTCTGTTTTCATTAGTTGTCATTCTTCTTCAAATAAACTCTGAGTACCCCTTTTTCTCTTTATTCTTCCCATCATTGTTATGTAATCATTTTAAAATTCAATTTATTGTCATTATTACTCTTTCTGATGCCCAAATTATCCCAACTGTGAACAGCGGGAATCAATTCAAACTAGTTGAACCAATTCAAACATGTCCATTTGACATGATCCATTAGTTTTTAGGACTTCCTGGCTTTTTGACACAATAATTTTTTTCAAAAAGAAACAAAGAATAAACTAAAAACCAATAAAAATGATACAGGATCAAGGTGGAGAGGGATAGAAGAGAACTTTTCTGAGCACATCCTTTTACAAAATTTTTATTTTTATACCATTTATTTTCTTGTTTCAAAAATTCAACCATCAACCACGAAGATGACAAATAAGACTCTGAAATTTTTCAAAAAGGTTATATTTCAAAGAAAAAAAAGAGAAGTACACAGAGCAAAATCTTAAAGTAACTTTTGAAATAGTATTCAGTCTGACAATACACTGAACAGACTGGTGCACAGGTCTCCCTTTAGTGTACTCAAGGCCTTCCCCTAAGGATATGGCATTTCTGTACTTTTCTTTTTTGTATCAGGGATTGAACCCAGGGGTGCTTAACCACTGAGCCACACCATGAGCCCTTTTTTATATTTTATTTAGAGACAGAATCTCACTGAGTTGCTCAGGGCCTCTTTAAATTGCTGAGGGTGGCTTTGACTCTCCATCTTCCTGCCTCAGACTCCCTAGATGCTGGGATTACAGGCATGCACCACCATACCCAGCACATTTCTGTACTCTTTTAGTATATATGTAGCTAACTTCCTCAACCTATTTAAAACTCATTGTCCCTTTGACCATCCCCACAAAGTAGCTATAATATTATGTTTGATCTCTTGTGTCTATAATTTGGGGATTTGTACAGATTTTTGCGTGAAAACTCATTTTCCATCTTATTCCAACTGTATTTCCATCTTATTCCAACTGTATTACATTTAAGTCATTTCTGTGAGTTTTTGATTGTCCACCTGGTCTCTACTTGACAATATGCAGATATTTCTCATAGTTTCTGGTATATTAATGACACCCAATTCTCCAATGTTATTTATGTTTTATATCTATTTTCATATTTTGATGGAATTTGAAGATAAAATATTTAACAATTGTTTAAGTAATAATTACTAATATTTACTAAGTACTACTTTCCCTCTTTATTCCTGGGACAAGAGTTCATCAAACTCCTACAACCTGACATTATAATAGTGATACCTAATACTTATATAGTATTATCTTAAAGGTATTCTTATAAGGGTATGGCATGTAATAACCTGTTTAATTTTTGTGAACACAATACTTTTATTTTTATTTATTTACTTTTGTGTGGTCCTAAAGATACACAATACCTCACACATGCTAGGCAAACACTCTACTACTGAGCTAAAGCACAACACCCAACCCTTTTAATTTGATATAATTATGTGAATAAGGTACTACCAATTTACATTTTAAAAATGAGCATGTTGGCTGTTGTAATAACCCAGTGGTACAGTACATTCTTAGCATAGACAAGACTTTGGGTTCAATTCCTAGCACCTCCCCTCAAAATGAGCATGAATCACAAAATATACCTTTTACTCATTTACAAACCATATGTATGTACTAATATACTAATCATTAAGTACATCATAAAGTTCAACAAAAATGTGAGTTGCAAAAGGAAAATATTAAAGTCAAATATAAGTTTCAATATGTTTTCCCGTATTCCAATGAACTGTCTTGATTAGGCCCTGAAATGCCTGCAAACCACTTTAGAAACTATTTCTGTAACAACTTTTTTAGTGTGTTCTCAGACAGTGATCATAAAAAGGAATTGAGGCAAAACAATTGGTAATTTGCTTTTCTTAGGTATACTAGAACAAGTTATATAGTGAAATGGCTCTTCAGAGAATTTGTTTTCTTTTGACATGTCCTGACCATCTCCAAAAAATGTATATATTTTAATACTAAATATGCAGGTTAGTCTTTAAAAACTAGTTTATAAGCAACTTGTGTATTTGGAGTCTTATCTTTAAGAAATCCACTCATTCCTTTATCTGTATCCACTCTGTCTCCATGTCCATAACCATAAATATTATTGTAGGACTTAATGGTTGGTTGATTATATTAATTAGTAAAGAACTAATGGCTTAGTAGCTACCAATGGCATCTTATTCACTAGTCACATCAAAAGAATATCTGTCAATCAGATACATATTCCCAGAAGACAAACACTATGCCAAAATGACTGCCAAGATGAACAAATACTTCATACATGTCACTGGCTTGCTGACTGGCTGCCTGCCTGTTTTTCCCTGGATTCCTTACTCACCTAGGAAATTTTTTAAAAATGCATCAGCCAGAGCTAAACAGGCCTAAATTGTAACTCTCAAATGTGTGGAACTCCTGAATATGTTCAATGCTGCCACTGTCTCTAGCTATGTACAGAGCATCTTTGTTTGCACCTTGTCTCCTAAAACCAGAGCTATGTGAATATGCTTTTCATTTTTATTATAAAATTAGAAAATAAATATTCCTAACTCTAGGAAGAAATAGTAAATATTTCTGAGTTATATATATAACACACACAGATGTGAACATATCAGTGGCATAAACACAGGATATATAATAAAGGAAAGAATATACAGAAAAGAAGGAGAAGATTAAAAACAAAAACAAAACAAATCAATAATTCCCTGTGCTAACTGGCAATCAGTTCTTAAATTTTAATCTTGAGCCCTTGAGCCAAAAATAACTCCCAGTGCAGAAAGCTAATGATTTTACTTTTTTATTTATCTTCTGAAGCTGTAATTTTCTTTTTCTGGGCAAGAACTCACTAAGAGTCATTGACTAAAAACACTGAACAGCAGCCATCACAGCCACTCTGTCCACTAAGTTGCTCTTGCTTCAGATCCCCAACTGTTCATCAGTGGTTTATTAGTTTGCTAGTTCTGCTCTAATGAAGTATGACAAACTGGGTTGATGATTAAGACAGAAATGTATTATAAGTCTGGAGGTTATAAGTCTGAAATGAAGGTGTCAGCAGAGCCATATTCTTTCTGAAACTTCTAGGTAAAGGATCTTTCCTTTTCTCTTCCAGTTTTTCTTAGTCCCAGATGTCCCTTGGTTAAGGCAACATAATGCCAATCTGTGTCTTCATCTTCACATCACATTCTCCTTGTGCTTCTTTACATTTTTTTTCCTCTGAGGGGTATGTGTGGCCAAATCTCTTTTCACAAGGATACTGGTGATATTATAATAAGGCCTGTCCTAATGACCTCATTTTATCTTCGTTACATGCGTAAAGGGCCCATCTCCAAATAAAGTCATATTTACAGGTACTAAAGGTTAGGACTTCAACACAATTCAACCCATAAAAGATGCATGACCACATTTCTTTCACCATCCTGGCCACCTTTCTCTAATGACTCTCTTAGAGCCTGGTGTCCATGATTGAACACTTTACTTCAAGTGTGTTTCAACTCAACCAAATAACAGTGAACGAACAGACTCTTTCCCCTTAGTCTGTCTTTTAGACAGTACACATTCATCACTACAGTCAAGGATGGGACTGACTTTATCAGTTTATGGTCCTGAACCCCAGGTCTCCTCCAGAATTTACTGTAAAGTTAAAGTTCTCCCAAATAGAATACATGTTTTGATTTGTAACATAAACATATTTTATTTTCAAATTTTATTTTATTATTATGTTAAGTCTTTAAGTTTTAGTTCATAACTCTATTCCCTGAAGTTAATGTGAATATTATGTTTGTAAAAGTATGTGTTTTCACTCTGGAGAGCTTTGTGAATCTTATCAATTATCTAATGTCTAGTTACCATTCTACCTTTGTGTTGCCAACACATTAGATAACCCAGATTCTGTTTGCTTATTTAACTTATTGATATTAACCTTGACCCAGGTAAGAACAAATCCAGGACAAGGCAACATATCAGAACACTTCCCAATAGAGTAGCATGAATACACTCATTAGCACTTTTAAAGAGCAATACAAATTCACCTTACTTTACATTACCCATTCATCACTGTAGACATTACACAAATATCTATGTTCCAGTCACTCAGTTAACCATTGAGGAACTCCTTATTGTGAAGACAGATAACATGGTAAGTGTAAACAAGCTTGGCAAATGTAAAACACAAGCAGTATATCAAGTTTTAAGATATGGGATCAGGGTAGGTGAGACAAAAACTAAGACTGGAGGGATTATTAAGAGCCAGATCTCTTTTAGTCTTATGATTAGCAAAACTACCAAAGATGATCTATACTTCTTGCCTCATTATTTCACATTATTACTTCTTAATAGCTTACAACCTGTATTCTGCCCCTGATAATTCTGCTGCATATGTTTTATAGAAGATCTTAAATAGATCTTTGAGTTATTTACAGCTAGTCACATCCTTCTTCATCAAACTCCTTTCTTTTATACTTAAACGCTAACCTATCTTGATGCTCTTTCCATTCATTTGATCACCTCACGTATTTTGGCTTTACTGCCTAATTTTTCTAATTGTACCCATAAACCTGTATATTGAAAAGTTCCATCCTCTATATTCTTTAAAATTATGATAATATAAAGGATGGAAGGAGACTTAACAGTCACCTTGTCCAAACTCCTCATAAAACAGAAATAACTTTCCCCAGCTATCAAAAAGCATAAACTATAATCATGAGCTATACAATTCTACTCTCCCCTCATTCAATAGATAGTGATCATTAAGATGGTCCAATTCTTAAATATGAAAATTTCTTTGTGATTTATATCTCTAACCCATGTTTTCCCAGCACCTCAGGCTCACATTTCTGTCTCATGAGAAGGCCTCATACATCACTGATTAATCCCTAATTTTAGTACTCCTCCTCAAGAAACGATCTCTATCTACAGAGAACTAACTAAATTTTCCAAGTACTCAGGTACTGAAAAACCAGCCTCTACCTCAGAGCAAAGCCTGACCAAGGAAGGGGGCATGACCCTTGTCCCTTGGAAAGATCCACAGAGCACTCCTAGGCACATACCCACCCTGCTGAGTTGTTTATCTACAAATAACAGGACAGATCCAGGTGTCCCTGACTCAGTCAGGCTACCATAGCAACCCCCTAGGAACCACCAATCAGCATGAGACAGGAAAAAATACCTGGGATGCCAGATGACCCCCCAGTAGTTTATGGTGGTTGATAACATGCTGAGAAACCATGTAGTTCAGCATGTACTCCCCTCTGGCTGAAACCAATCAGTTCAAACGAATCCCCCTCTTGTACTAGCCAATCACCCCTACCCAACCTGTTCCCGCCAGTGAATGTGCTAATCATGTTTCGAGTTGTTTTATGATTTTCCCGTGGTGTGTGATGATTTGCTAAGAGATGCTATGATGTATGTGGGGTCCCTGCCTTCCCCAGAGTGTATAAAACTGCTGCAAACCCTGGGCTCCGGGCCTCTCAGCATCACCAGTTGCTGTGTGCATGCGGAGGACCCAGCTAGCTCACATTAAAAAACTCTTTGATGATTACATGGATCTTGGTCTCTGGTAGTCTTTTGGGGGACCCAAATTCCAGTGTAACAGTACAAAGACCTAAATAATTTGAAGCGATTTTATCTTCCCTATTTTTTTATATCTAGCTAGTCAGTATTTCCTTTATCTTGAGGGTTTTTAAGTTAACATCAAAGAGTCATTCAACATACAAAGGAAAATAATAAGTATTTATTTTCATTAAATTCTAACAAAATTTAATATTTTCTTAAATGATAAATGTAAGCAAAATTTCTATAGTATTTCCAGTATCCATTTAGTTAACAAAACACGCCAACCTTTTTCCTCAGGCATAGAATCTTCAGGATACATTAACTGAATTATCTTTCACACTTCTATTATTGAAAAATATTCCCTATTTCTCTTGAAATAATTTTAGGAAAATATGCATATGTCAGGAAGCTCTCTAGTCCTTGATAACACCACCAAAACAGTAATAACCACAGGAGGAAAACAAATTACCAAACATTCATGTGCCAAACATTTTGCTAAACACCATCCTTACAGTATCTCATTTATCCTCAAACCTGCCTATACAATGGATTTTTATATGATTTCACAAATAAAAGAAGTAAATTCTGAGAGTTAAAGTTTCTTGTACACATTGTTTGCCTAAGATCATATAGTTCTATGACTGACAAAACTTGAAACTAACTCCTGTGCCATTCCCTGCTTTTTAGGTAACTTTAAAAAATACCTTATATTGAGGTAAAATATGCATAATACATAATTGGTAATTTTTGCCATTTTAAATCTACAATTCTATGGCATCAAGTGTGAACATCACCCCACCCATCTCTAGAACATTATTATTTTCCCAACCTGAAACTCGATATCTATTGAATACTAACTCTTCATTTCCCCCTCCCTCCACATCCTGACAAAAACAGTTTTATTTTCTGTCTAATAAATCTGATCTTATATAAGTGGAATCATGCAATGTCTGTCCTTTGGTGAATGGTTTATATCATTTAGCACAATATTTTTGATACCACAGTTTACCAGTGAGTAGTTCTGCTTTTTCACATGTTAAAGTATAACGTTAGAGAAGGACATTGAGGCAAGCATATAAAGCAGGGTTTATTTTTGAAAAAAGGGAGGTAACATACATTTCTACCAGGAGGGAGAAGGTGGGCCATAGCTGGTTTCTTGGTATCCCAAGAAGGGAGAGTGTTTTGCCTTTTATGTGTTCTAGGCTTCTTTTTTTCCCTCTAGTTCTATTCCCCCTTATCTCTCACCTTCCTGCATACTAAAGACTAGGCCCAGGAAATGCTGGGTGGGATGGCCAAAAGGTGGGAAACAGATGGGCTGGAGGGGCAAGGGGGGAGTAATCTGGGCAGGAAGAGGGTGCAATTAACAGCTCCCTGTAGGGAAGGACAATCTCTGGGACAGTTTAATGTAGCAAAACAGGTTGGAACTGGGGCAGGTTATCTTGATAAAGGTGGAGGAAGGGCTCTGAAGGCATTAGCATTTCAATCCCTCTTCAAATTCCTGAACTCATTCAAATGGGTCTCCTTGACCTGACTTGAATAACCTATGTATATTAACTGCCTAATTCTGTCTTCATTTTCAAGATATATTTTATGTTGTAACATGTCTAAATTTCCTTTCTTTTAAGCTCAAATAAGATTTCATTGTATGGACATGACATAATTTTCTTTTATTTTTTTCTTTTTAGTTATATATGACATTAGAGTAGATTTTGTCATATTTATATAAAAATGGAGTATGTCTTATTTTAATTAAGATTCCAATCTTATGGATATGCATGATGTACAGATTCACTTCAGTGTATACATATATGTACATATCAGACTCATTCCTCTGTCTTTCCTATTCCTATGTCTCCTTCCCTTCATTCCCCTTTTTCTAATTGACTGAACTTCTATTCTCCCCCCTCCCTCTCGCTGTGTGTTAACATCCACAGAAAGAACATTCAACCTTAGATATGACACATCTTGTTTATTCATTTTTCCATGATGGACAATGGTGCTTCCACTTTTTGACTACTGTGAAGAATGCTGTTATGAACATGAGTATATGAACACCCATTGACTTCCTAGTTTTGTTTATTTTGGTTGTATAATCAAAAGTGAAATTTCTGGACCACATGGAAATTTTATTTTTAACTTTTGTATGAATAGCCATATTGTCTTTGAGACCAGACACATAATTTTACTTTCTTACCAGCAATGCACAAGTGTTCAAACTTCTTACCAACTCAGGGCTCACACATGCAAGGCAAATACTCTACCACTAAGTCATAACTCCAGCCCTCATCTACTCATTTTTAACAGGACTGTTTGTTTTCTTACTGCTAAGTCAAAAGAGTTCTTTACATATTCTGGATAAAAAATTTATTTTCAGATACAAGAATTGGGAACTTTTTCTCCCATTGCAAGGATTAAGATTTCAATGTATTAATAATATTCTTTCATGTCCAAGAGATTTTTTTGTTTTGATTAAATCAAACTTATTTTTCCTTTTATTGTTTGTGTTCTTGGTATCATAACCACAAAAAAACTGTTAGACCAAATATCATTAAACTTTCCACAATGTTTTGCTCTTAGAAATTTATAGTTCCAGCTCTTATATTTAGTTCTTTGGTTCAGTTTTAACTGTTTTTGAATATGGTATAAGATAGGGATCCAACTTCACTCTTTCATATGTGGATATTAGTTTTCCAGCATCATTTGTTGAAAAGACTGTCTTTTCCCCCATTGAAATTTGTTGTGATTCTTGTTGTAAATCATTTGGCCAACAGTGTAAGAGTTTATTTCTACATTTTTTATTTCATTTCTTTTGTCTCCATGTGTGTTTTATGCCAGTACAACATGGTTTTGATTATTTTAGACCTGTAGTAACTTGAAGATAGGAGGTATAAGACCTCACACTTGGTCCTTTTTATAGATTGTTTTAGCTATTTGGTGCCCCTTAAGATTTAATTTGAATTTTAGGATGGATTCTTCTACTTTTGTAAAAGTGTCATTAGGATTTTGATAAGAATGGCATTTAATCTGTAGACAGATTTGGATAGTATTGACATGTGCTGTTACGGTTTGGATGTGAGGTGTCCCTCAAAAGCTCATGTGAGAGACAATTCAAGAAGATTCAGAGAAGAAATGATTGGGTTGTGAGAGCCTTAAACCAATCAGTGAATTAATTCCCTGATAGAGATAGAGAATTAATTCCCTGAGTGGTAACTGAAGGCTAGTAGGGGGTGACTGGAAGAGATGGGACATTTGGGGGTGTGACTTTGGGGTACACATTTTATATCTGGACAGTGGAGTCTCTCTCTTCTTCCTGTTCATCATGTGAGCTGTTCCACCACACTCTTCCACCATGATGTCTTGCCTTACCTCCAACCCTGAGGAATGGAGCTTGCTGTGTGTGGACTAAGACCTCTGAAACCATGAGCCCTCAAATGACCGTTTCCTCCTCTACAATTGTTCTGATTGGGTCTTTTACTCATAGCAGCAAAAATGTTGACTAATTCATCTGCTATGGTTTGAATATGGGTAGTATCACCCAAAAGTTCATATATTAAAATCTTGGTCCACAGGGTGGCACTATTGGGTAGTAAGTGCAGTGATATTGGACCCTTAAAAGTGGAGCATAATGGGAAATCCTTAGGTCATAGTCAACGCTATCAAAAGTTACTGTGAGGTACTTTGGATTAGGCAGAGGGGAGTGAAGAGAGGGGAGGGGATTATGAGGGTAGGAAGGATAGTAGAATGAATCAGGCATTATTATTACCCTATGTACATGTATGATTATATGGCCAGTATGATTCTACATCATGTAAAACCAGAAGAACGAGAAGTTATACTCCATTTATGTATGATGTGTCAAAATGCGTTCTACTGTCATGTATAACTAATTAGAACAAATAAAAATAAAAACTATTGTTGGATTCTGTCCTTCATCCCTCACTGTTTTTCTCCTTTCTGACTTAAGATTTGATGGCCTGCTCTTATGTGCTCATGCTGTGATGTACCTCTTTCCGCAAATGCCCAAACTCATGAGGCCCCATGTGATCTTGGACTTTGAACCTACAGAACCATGATACTAAACAAATCTACTTCATATGTAGTCTGTGTCGGGTCTTTCATTGAAGTAATATAAAACTGTCTCATATAATATCTTAATAATATTGCTTTATAAGCCATTATTGTAGACAATTTCCATTTAATTATATCTTTATAATTTCTTTTGGCAACATTTTGTACTTTTGAATTTATAAATCTTTTGTTTCTTTTGTTAAGTTCATTCCTAAGTATTTAATTGTTTGATGTTATTTTAAATGGAGTTCTTAACGGCAATTGTTGAATTGTTATTTATTAGTATATAGAAATGGAATTGATTTTAAGAGTTGTTTTATATCCTGCTACTTTGCTGAATTCACTTATTAGTTTTCTTATCACTTAGACACCTGAATTGTACAGAACAAATATTTAAACAAATATCTTAATTTTCCTGGCCACTATGTGGATATATTTTTTAAAAAACTTATTATCAAACTGGACAAAATTCTTAATTTGCTTTACTAAGAGATTACCTACAAGCTATCTAGTTTGTACTTTTGGCCCTCAAAAAGAATTAAGGTACTGGACAAGTTTCTTTGATAGGTTTATTAAACTTCACTGATCTATTCACAAGACAGTTTCTGAAAGATCATTTTTCTTCATAGGTTTTAGTCATTCCATTTAAAATTTTTAAAATTAAAATAAAAAAATCAAACATCATAATTCAAAATATGTTTCAGGGGTTCAAAGATTGCACATTTATATTTCTTTTTAGAACTACAAACTCCCAGAATGTTAGAGTCAGGAGCACTTTTAGAGACCATCTAACCTATGTTAGTCAACTTTACATTGCTCTTACCTAAATACCTGTCAAAAACAACCTAGAGGAGGAAAAAATTATTTCAGCTTATTGTTTTACAGATTCAGTCCATTGTCAGCCAACTGCATTGTCCTGGATCTCAGATGAGGCAGAACATCATGGCCCAAGAGTGTGGTAGAAGGAAATTGCCCACTTTATGGAAGCCAGGAAGCAGAGAGAGAGAGAGAGGGCAAGCGAGCAGGACCAAAGGAGACAAAATATAAACTCCAAAGTCACATCCCAGTGTTCTATTTCCTCCAGTTATACCTTACCTACAATTAATCCACCAAATGTATTAATGCACTTATTAGATTACAGGTCTTATAATCAATCTAATGATTCTACCTGTCAAAATTCCTGCATTGTCTATCACATGCCTGCTTTCAGGGGATACCTCATATTCAAACTGTAATGTAGCCAAACACTTATATTTATATTTTGGAATATATTAACATGTATAATATTGTATAGTTTATATATAAAGCATGTATATATACACACATATATTTAGCACAAATACTATATTATATATATTTCCATAGGTTTATATATAGACAGAGAAAGAGAGAGAAACAGAAATAATGTACACTATTTTAACATTTTAAATGGTCTTTCAAGAGAGGTTTACAAAATTTCAAGAAGAAACCATGGTTTGTGAGCCACAGCCATATTTTTTGACTTATAGGTCAAGTAACTATAACCTCAGTTAAAACAAACAAAATTGAAGTGGTTTTCCTCTTGGACTCAGTCTATGGAACTGCAGAGAAATTAAATGTGTTCTTGCTTATATTCAACACTCCTAGTTCTAAAAAGTGACAGAAAACCAGAAGAAGAAATGAGAAAATGACTTTGTACTTACAAATATTTGTTTATGACTTGTAAGTGAACTGTGATTTTTATCAGTTTTACTCATGGTAATTTGATACTAATACAGAATTTGTTTACCAAGAGAGGACAATTTATGCCAATCGTGTAACCTATATTGAAGATTTATATACAGACAAATAATTTGAACTTAATTTGAATGTATGATAAAAAATATTATTGTATTTCTTACCATATTAAAAAAAATAACATCTGGTCAATCCTGCCTCCATAATATAACTATTTGTACTAATACCTTACTTGAAGACCCTCATCATTTTCATTTGGAAATTTGAAGGAGATACCTAATTGCCCCCTACATCTTTTCTAAATAATTCTACACTCCTTGACTAAATTAATTTTCTAAAAGGTTAGATACAATCAGATCACTTTTACACCCTAAAGTTCTCACTACTTCTCCATTGATCACTAAATGAATCCAAGTGCCTAATTTTAGTGTTCAAAATTTGGGCAGGCTAGCCTTAAAGTACCTTTATCCTCTTAACTCACATTTTCCTCATTGCTTCAGCAAAAGACTAGTAAGATTTTCACAACTAAGTAAGATACCACAACTGTTTAGTGCATTCCTGTCTTTGTTCTTCTTATTCTTTCCACTTAAAATTTTTCCTCTTCCCTTGGCAAATATTTCCTCAGTTTTTAAAACAAAGGTCAAATATCATTTCTCAGACTTGTTCTGTGACTCTTTGAAGATATATAAAGTGATCAAGTTTCTCATATGTATGATTACATTAATACAAACCTTGATTGAACTTTCCATATTTAATTATAATTTTCTATCACTGGGTCTCTCTCTCCTGTTAGAAAATTAGTTACCAGGGACAGGAGACCATGTAGTATTTACCTTCATAAATTTAATGCCTGGTATATATCAGGTGCTTGTTAAATGTTAATTGAGTGAATGAATGCAGATGTTTTCCACATTTCTTTATGCAACTTGGAATTCTCTGGACACCAGTTATACCTTTCCATATGCCTGCTGGGCTATCTCTTGTCAGCACTACAATTTAAAATAAACCAAATTTGCCTCCTCCCCTCCTCTTTAACAAACCTTCTAGTTCTTTCTCTTATTTTCTCATCACAGTTAATGGCTCTGTGATACTCCCAATTCCCCAGGCTCAACATTATAGAGGCATATATAGTCAGGGAGTGTACCTACAAAAAGCATATTTCACATCTGTTCCATCTCTTTCATTTTTGTTCTTTCTGCCTTAATCCAGGGCCTTAATATCTCTCATATGTACCATCATAATAACTTCCTAACTGCCTCTATACCCCCTTCTCTTCTATTTCAAATTCTCAAAATCATTATTCATACTTCTGAAAGATTAATCTTCCTAAAGCAAAATCCCATTACATCACTTCCTGGCTGGAAAACCTGTGATTCTTTTTGCCTAGGAAAACAAGTTCTCTTTCCCTAGCCTTATATTTAAGGACATGCATTG
Source organism: Ictidomys tridecemlineatus (assembly GCF_052094955.1). Classification (NCBI taxonomy): domain Eukaryota; kingdom Metazoa; phylum Chordata; class Mammalia; order Rodentia; family Sciuridae; genus Ictidomys; species Ictidomys tridecemlineatus. The sequence continues at coordinate 24,727,264 of NC_135493.1, forward strand.
TCTGATAATTATTTATTCTTCAGAACTTACCTCCACTACCTCAATCCAAGAACCACACAATTAGCTAAACAAAACAGTCTGCTGGCTTCTGCATTGCTCTGCACTTTCTCTTTTTCCCTTCACCTTTTCCTCTTTCCTGTTCAGCTTTCTCTAGGCAAATATTTTCTCTATGGCAAATATTTGTTTGAGCCTTAATTGTCCAGAGTTTTAAAGATCTGCACAAATGTCATATTTGTCACAGAACACTCCTTGACTCTTACAGTTAGAAACATTTTTTTCCTCCAAACTACTATAGCTCTTTGTTCAATTTCTTATAATACTCACATTCTGCCTTCTCTATTGACAATGAATTGTTATTTACCTTTCTAGAATATAAGTAGTTTGGAGGAAGAATTCACATCTGATTCACCTTTTAATTTTTATTTTATTTTACATGACACTTAAAATATTTATAGTTATCAATAAGGATTTGTTGAAAGAATTGATTTGCATGTGTTTATCAAAATGCAAAGTACAGCTAAGATATTAAAATAATAGATATAGTAGATGGAAGCAGAGGAGAATTGCAATCATGGTGATAAACTTTGGGATACATCCTCTCATCAGCATATGATAGAATAAATGCAATAGAATAGCAAGTGATAATTAAAAGAACACCCTTGAAAAAAATGTATAACCTTTTAAGTGTCATTAGTAAAGGCTTTAGATTTATCTACTTTAATGTTTACCAAGTCAATAAGCCATTTGAAATAAATGAGGCAAGGGGAAATAAATAAGATTTTAAGTGTTCATATGATGTATCATTTTTGTGATTATTATTAATACAGAATAGTAAAAAGTAGTGCATAGAAGTTGCATGTACATGTGTTTATAGAGCATATTGTGGAATATAGTAATTATATGATATGTATATAGTACACACTTGATAAAGCAACACGTCCTTTACAAAAATAAATTCATACCTCCTTAAAACAGATCAACCAAAACAGTTATTAAGTGTGATAATATGGGACTTGAGTGGTTAATCATTACTTTAGAGTCATTACTCCCACTGTATATGGATTGATCTCTAGTTGTTACACCGCAGTTGATCACTCCAATTAGATTTAAGCTCTTGAAGACACTATTTTTGCATTGCTTTTAAGCAAAACTGGTCTCAGAGTTGCTGAACAATTGTCAGTTAAACAAATGTTTAATGAAGTGGTTTTTAGATAGGATCATAAATGTACTACAACTTCAAAGTTTCTTGTGCGTTGTTGTTTTTACAATGTGATTTGATCATGTGCTTGATATATATCCTATAACTCACTAGAAGATTATTTTCATGATTTTCTTTAATGGTAACATTTATAATTAAAATTTTTGAGAAATCATTAGAGATATGACATTTCCCTATAAACTTTCAGTTATGGGGAAGCTTGAATTGTTTAACATCACACCTTGGTTTTGATTGGGTCATATTAAAATGCTTCTGTGGTATTTTCAGAATTGCATTAAGCAAGGACATATTGTATCATTGTAAAGTAATATGAGGATTAATGTTGGCATAACAATGCTAATGTTTTATAAAAGGAAAATTATTATGAATTATTATTAATTTATTGAAATTTTGGAAGGACCTTAATTTTACTATATGACCTTACATGGAAGAACTAATAAATTTTATGTTTCACAATTGTGTCTATAAAAACCTTATAGGGAAAATAATGCAAATTTCTCAACACAACATATTTCAACATAGTATCTTCTGGGAAATGAATTTTATTAATGATTTAATTTCTTATTTTTTCACAGGATTTGAGGTTCCAATTAAAACAGTGTTTGGGCCATTGCATTACTGCCTGCTAGTGCTTAATCTTCAGTGAAAGGCTCATCACTTATTTTAAAACAAAAGAAGAACGAGGTAAGGAGAAAAGTAATGAAATGCAGCATAACACATCTTTCAACATAAAGGGAAGTAGCTTTATACAAACGATCCAGGATCAGTGGCATTCAGAAATTATTTGCTGTACACTAAATGTGTTCAAGTATGGCATCTCAATCCCAAGGACTCTACGCTTTTTATTATGAAATGAGCAATATGGACTTTTTTTTTTTCTGTTTTGGTAGATGTTACTGATATACCTTAAATGATAATGGGGATTGCAGAAAGAATTTGCTACTTTGTCTACTAAGATTCTAAGATTTTCTGATGTTGAAACAATAAATATAATTAACATTTCTAAAGTGATTATTTTTAAAATGTGCACAATTATAGTAGTATTAACATCCCACATCATGTGTATATTTGTTTCTATCATGGGGTCACACTAACAGCTTTGATCTAAATCCATCATGTCCTCTAACTCCCATGTTGCTAATTCATCATTTTTTTAAATACTTAGACTAACAATTCTTTAGAAAGTTATGTTGCACTAAGTAGCATTGCCTATATCAGAGGAATAATATAATCAGGGATGTCACTTAAGGATGTAATATCAATGCCTACATCTAAGTCTAACACAACATATAAATATGAAAAGAAAGTTAAAGTATCTGTGCTTTTCCTCTATACTCTCTAATAATGGGACAATTTTTGTTAAAGTAAACATTCAGCAATTATTTTCCACAAAAATCACTCCTAAATATATATATATATACATAAAATGTTTAGATTCATTCCAATTGGAACTTACTTATTGAAGATAACAAATATTAGTTATACATTGTCAACATATAAACTTATAATGTCTATAGTAATGGCAAAGTTAATTTTTTTGAACCCATTATCTTTATAGACAGAGTGAACTATATTTTAAACCCCTCTATATATTTCATAATGTTCAAAAAGATACAGGAACTATATAATTTTCATCTCTGGATCTCAGTCTTCCCTTTAGGGTTTATCAAAATGCCTGTGTTTGTTAAATTATCAAAGGGAGGAAGCAAGGTAGAAAAGAGCTATGCTTCATCAAAGACAGGAATTGGTCTATTGCCCTGTTAAAACATGATTTGCTGTATATTACAGGGAAATAGAGATTTTGATAAAATATTTCAAGTTTATGGTATCTTTTTTATGCTAGTCTCTACTTAGAAGGTTGTTAATGAGCTATGAACGCACTCCTCATTAATTTATCAGTAGACTTTTGAGTGTATTTAATTTTCATTTAAACCCAAGATTATAGATGCTAAGAGCACCAATGGGAAAAGTTTAACAGCCAGCATGATATTTTAATGTCTATTTGAATAAATGCTTATTTTATTTTATTTTAGAAATTTGACTGACAAGATGTGTCTTCCAAATTTATAATAACTATTTTAGTTTTATTCATAAAAATAAATAAGAAATAGATAAATATAAGGAAAGGCCAATAGAGTAGAGGAAGGAGACCAGGGGGAGGAAGAGAAAGGGGTAGTACTAGGAAATGAAATTGAGCAAATTATTGCATTCATAAATATCTCAAATGAACCACACTATCACTTATATATCACATATAGTTATAATGCACTAAAACACAAATCAGAGAATATTTAAACACTAATAAATATTTCTTCATGAGATATACTTGCTGTCACCAGAAGTATTTATGAGGTATAATGATAGATGATATATGTGCTGCTTATTTGTACATAATCTAGACTTATGATCTGAAACTGGTAGTTTGTCATACAAATTCTCATAATGTTCCATAAGGTAAAAAAAAAAAAGTAATATGTGACTTTAGGAAAAAGGACTATCCTGAGGCTGTGTATTTATCAAATCTCCATTGAAGTTAACTTATTGAATATGTATTGGTAACTTATTATGTTCAAGGTTATTTCTCTAGGTTTGGGGATATAAAGATGAGCAAATTATGATTCCAGGCTTAGATTTTATAAGAATTTAGTATATACTTCTTTTGAATACAATCCGTTGAGTATTCTGAAAGCTATGTGTATAAATTAATATCAGAGCCTTAAAGAGGGTGATTCCACCAACTTAGGAAAGATGTTAGTCCAATAAAGAGATACTGGAAAAGATAATGCCTAAACAATCAAAAGATGAATAGAAGGCAGCTAGGCGAAAAACATTGGAGTTTCATAAAACAGAAAGCAGAGGATATAAAAACACAGATGTGATTAAAATTAAGGGCACTTCCCTTAGTGTGTGATATGACAATGAAAAAAAGAAAAGATTTCTTGAATGAGCTCAAAGTAAATGGAAGTCTTGAGCCATCTTTTGAGTGATTCAAATACAGATGTTGAAAAGAATGTTTTCTAAGTGGGAAGAATAATATTCAAATTGTGTTTATAAGCATTCTGGATATCCTTTAAGAATCAATCAAAATGAATTTAAGAAACAATGGTCTTTCTTTCAGCTTTCTATTCTGTAAGTAGTTAATTAATTGAATTCTATTTCTTTGAATTCTGCTAAAAGTCATAGAGACATGAAATTTCAAAAGTGAAGGAAATTTACATGTTACCTTATTCAGACCCTCATCTGGTAGATGACAAAAATAAAGCTCAGAGGGTTGATATGTTTTGTTCAAGGATGAACTATGGGCTATTTTCAGAGGCTTGGTAATATCAAATACAACCATATTAGCTGAAAAACTTAAACACTGATATATTTAATATTTTCTGCCTCAACGTACTTTCGTTAGAGGTCAGCAAAGTCAATTTGTTTAACAGTGTTGGCTCTCACAAACAGAAGAACAAATATCATAAGATTTCACTCATGAGTGGGTCTAAAATTCTGATTTCATAAGAGTCAAATGTAGAACAGTGGTTATCATAGGCAGAAGAAAGGAAAGGTGAGGGATAATGAAGAATGATGGGTCTGTAGGTTCAAAGTTATAGTTAGGAGAAATAACTTCTGGTGTTGTGTTGCATACTAGCATGACTATAGTTAATGTATATTTCAAATAGCCAGAAGAGTAGATTGTGAATGTTCTTACAACAAAGAAATTATAATGCTTTAATGTGATGGAAAGTCAAGCATTAACATACTTGTGTAGAACTATGGTGTGCACACTCTCTCTCTAAACTGATTTCACTATGCAAATAATTTTTAAAACATGCTATAATGATGGTTGTATCATTAATTTAACCCCATTTTAAGTTTTAATATTATAGAATTGAACCCAGCAGTTCTTAACTACTGAGCCATATCCCCAGCCCTTTATTTTTACTTTTTTTTAATTTCCAGACAGGGTCTCCCTAATTTGCTATCGGCTTGAGCTAAATTGCTGGGGCTGGCTTTGAATTTGTGATCCTCCTTGCCTCCAGAGCCACTGGGATTACAGGTGTGCCACCATGCCTGACACAAGAGTTTTATTTTTTAGGTAGTCTAAATATGCACTCTCACATCAGTCATCAACTAAAAACCAGCCTGTTTCCTTTGCTTACAATTTATGATGATTTCAATTTCTCATGTATCATTTTATAGTATTCTTCTAAACTTATGTGTCATGTATTTTAAATTTGCATATTAAACATTTTGTATTTTGATGAAAAAAAATTAAGTCTTATTCAGACAGTTTTCAGCTGGGCCCAGTGGTGCACTCCTGTAATCCCAGCAGCTCTGCAGGCTGAGGCAGGAGGAGGTGAGTTCAAAGCCAGCCTCAACAATGGTGAGGTGCTAAGCCACTCAGTGAGACCCTGCCTCTAAATAAAATACAAAATAGGGCTGGGGATGTGGCTCAGTAGCCAAGTGCCCCTGAGTTCAACCCCTGGCACCCTCCACCACAAAATAGACTTGTTTTCTTCAAAGAATTAGACATGTGTGTGGCGTGTATATGTGTATGTCTCTTATCTGTGTATGTCCTCTATGTCCAAGTCTGTGTACAAGATGGGAAGGGCCAAAGAATATTTGAGACTAAGTTTAGGAAAACTTTTCTTTCATTCCCATTAAATAATAGATGTATTGTCTTATTTACATTGCAGTTTCTTTCAAGCATAGTTTGGTTCCTCAAACATGGCACAGTTTTTGACAACTGGCCTTGAGATACTTCAAATAAAAGTTAGCTGATTCTCTGTGAGTTCAAGTTTTTATAATCCTGATCCTTGACTCCATTTCAAAACTCCTTTTTAGCCTCTTTCTTCTCCTCCTCCTCCTCCTCCTCCTCCTCCTCCTCCTCCTCCTCCTCCTCCTCCTCCTCCTCCTCCTCCTTCTTCTTCTTCTTTTTCTTCTTCTTCTTCCTCCTCCTCCTCCTCCTCCTCCTCCTCCTCCTCCTCCTTCTTCTTCTTCTTCTTCATATTAACCTTAAATAAAGCCTTATCAAAAAAAAAGAAAATATTAACTTTGTTTTACTCAAAAATGTGAATTATATTTGCATTCAGAACTGTTTTATAGAAGCATTCTTATAATTTATCAACATCTTTCTGTTTGTACTACCAACTATGATATATTTGGATCTATAGAAAATTAAATATATGCCTGTCACATATTGATGGACAGTAAAACCTCATCAGTAAGATAAAAAATGGTAAAGAAAAACTTCTGGCTCCCAAATTTCTTCTCCCTTTCAGTAAATAAATACAGCCATCTTGCAAAAATATTCACCATTTTGAATATTCACCAACAGGATGGCAATTTGTGAAAAGTAATTTGTCAGACTTTGTGATTACCTATTTCTTGGACTCATTTGAATTCCAAAATATAAGGCAAAGACCACTGACTCACCACAATAGTCTCCCTCTGCTTTTGATTTTAAGATTCATTTTGTAATTCCCTTTGTATTTACACATGATATGTTTGACAGATATGTTACATCGATTGTTATACATGAAGTAGTGTTCTTTAAAAAATTACTCACTTTGCTTATGAGCCAGTTTATTGTCCTTTGTGCAAAGTAACAAGCCATTCTGTCATGGATGAAAGATCTTGATTTGAGTGTTTATAATGCAAAACCCCTTCATGGCTGAGAGCTTCTAGTGATTTCAATCTTTCTGTCATCCATACAAATTCCTTATCTACATAGAAAGTCTGATTATAATAGATAAAGATTTATTTTTCAATTATTAGTTGTAATCGTTTCCTGTCTAAGTATATCTATTCCATTCCTTCACAACCTTCACAAGTTCCCTGCACCTTTACCATTTACTCAGCTACCATCAGAGAAATTGTTACTTGGTGAAAAAAAAATAGATTTTGGTATTGGCTGGAGATTTCTGCAAGCAATTAATGCTAAATAATATTCAAAATTAAGGGACATTTGTATTAAAGTATTTGTAATTAATACTTTGATTTTTAAAAAATCACTGAAGGTTTTTTATCATATTGTATATGACAATTCTCAATAGTTAAATATTTGGAGGAATATTTTATTGTGAATTTTACAGGTTCATTCTTGGAGTGTTCTGATTATGAATGAATAAACCAGATTCTCCCATTGGAAAATCTTCTCCCTGGGAGTGAGCTACTTACATTGACATTTTGGAATTACTACAGTTCCATTTAATAAAATGTTAACATAGTAGTTTAATGGCAGGGGAAATTCTGACTCAGTGCCTTTCCTAGCCAAAGAAACACATTGGATAATGAAAAATCCTTATTGTCAACGGGAAACACCCTGATACATTTGCAATTGCAGTGTTCTTCTTAATCTAGTATCTCACTATGTGTTATCATCCTTGCAATCCACATATTAACCTGCAATAATTGGTTACTCTTGCTCTCATTTTAAGAGCTGGGGAATAAAAAAAGCAAATTATTTTTTCAAGGTCACATATTACATCTGTAGTAGAGACTGAAATAAAAGTTTATCATTGTAGATGACGTGTGATGTGTTTCCTAAGAAACTTTTGTCATTATGCTCAGTCAATTCTCTTAAACACTAAATATTAGCTTCTGACAAATCAATGAACACAACTACCAACCTGAATCTAACAGAAGAAAGGCAATAATAATAAATACTTAACAGATTCATGGTTCTTGGTACTTTAGAAAGTATTTTCACATTCATATCATTTGATGCTTAGAATAACCTTAGAAGCAGTAAGACATATATTATCATTCTCATTTTAAAGGTTTGAAATATAAAATTTAGAGAGGTTTAGTTGCTTGTCCAAAGTCAAGAGTTAGGAAGTAGAAAAGTCAGGATTCTAATGTTTATCTTGTCCCTCTTAAATGATCTTAAGGATAAAACAATGTCAAAACATAACATTTGTCTATAAACAGATGCCTCAGCGTTCTTGTGAGAACTTAAAATTTAATTCTCAGATGATGGCATTTAGTTAAGCATACCTTAGCAATATCAACAAAATTGTGGATGATAAAAAGCAAATTTCACAGAAAACAGCTTACAGAAATTGTTGTCTGCATTCTCCATTTATTTTTCTCACAATGAACTTTCATATTTGTAACTTAATTATCTGAGATACATATTACAAACAACATTTTGTATGTGAGGAAAGAGATTCAAAGAAGCTTAATAACTTACCTAATATTGCACTGTTTGTAACCTGGTGAACTCAGGATTAGAACCAATATGTTTGTCCTCTAAGACTTTGATCTTTCCTAATTTATGTAAACGATCAAGAAAAGTACATTAAAATATTCTTCAGATAGGTTACTATTTGTGTATTTCACATATAACTATTTCTAGTAAGTATGTAGCTAGGTTCTAAATGAGATCCTCAAATATTTAAGAATTTAAAATAAGAGGTATCTTGCAGACATTGAAGTTTATAGGAAAGCTTGATAAGCTTGGCAGGTATTCATACAATTAATCTACATTATGGAATAAATATAGAATGAACATTTTCTGAGATTCTGCTTTGTTCTCAGAGAATGGAGAGACATTTAGGTCATGGTTCATTCCTTTAAGAAGCTAAGAGCAATTCCTTCATTTATTCAAGTATTTATTGAGCATTTAATAGAAAGATGGGCACACATATGAAGAGATATGTAACTAGTGAAATAAATCATTCATGTGATAGGAAAAGGAATTTACATTCTGAAAGTCTCTAATTGCTCTAGTTTTTAATTTTCAAAATTTCATGTCATCTTAGTAATATTTGTAAATAACATCACTTTGAAATGCTCCCAAAGAACAAAATTATTTTTATTCATTAATGGTGCATAATGAATATATGTTGAGAGTCACCATCTGCCCCAGTTTTATTCAGTGATGGTCTTGTCAAGACTATTAATTGCAAAGGTCAGAAGGAGTGGAGTATTGTTGAACTTCAATGTGGCATCTTAAACCAATTTACACATAGCAAGAGATATAATTCAGTTTTCAATAATATATGTATGTGACAATTTTAACTTGTCCCAATAATTTCTGTGTCTCTGGGCAAGCATAAAATACTCTGTGAAAATATCTACCTTCATCTCCTGAGTTTTGCAAATTGATGAGTCAGTAGCTCAGAGGGAATGAAATTAATTCATAATAGAAAACACAAGACTTAGGAGGATCGGTGAATATCTTCCCAATCCCTCTTTATACACAATGTTTGAATCTTAGATCATTGGTTTTTTGGCAGTGTTCATGAAATTAGATAATACTTAACTTTATATGCTTCCAGTAATAACAATCATATTGGTGTGATAATTGCAAGATAAAGTAAGTAAAACTTATGACATTCTATCTTTCTTTTGACTATTGCTTGTTTCAATATGTCCATAAAAGATAGAATGTCTGATTTTTCTTAATCCTCAAATGCTTATAAAGTGACAAATTTTATTTACACTCCTAAAATACATATTTTATTATTTTCTTCTGTGAACATCAATATTTTTCTGCTCAGTGGATGAATATTGAATAGGGCAGCTAGCCAGCTCTCAACTGGAAAGTTGGGATCTGGCACCCCTCTCCACTTTCTAAACATGTTCAAGCAAGACTCCTTGTTCACTTAGAGCTCACATTAAAAAGCAAACTCAAAATATCTTCAAACAACATAAGACACCCTGCTTTATGTACTTAAAGAAGGTCAGTAGTCTATATCATGCCAACAAAAGCATATGATTTAAATTTCAGAACATGATTTCATCTGAAAGTTGCAAAAATGTTTTTACTTTACTAAAAAGTCAAAGAAGAAGGGAGGGTTGTTTCTGTTTTCATGTGTTAATTCAATACTATTTTTGATATTAGCAACCACAAACTGTTTCATTCACAATAGTATGTAATATAATTTTATTAAATTTATTAGGTTTTCAAAGTTCCATTTTTGTACTTTTGTGACAAATGGCTTTTCTAAGAACCAAATCAAGTGTATTTGAAACTCCATAGCAAATAACAGTAGGTAGAAAAAAAATCTTTATGAACATGCAGAAAAACAGCATGTTTAAGCCCTTAATTTTATTACTATAAATTTATTTTGCTTTGTCTCTGGATCCCAGCAGGAAAATAAGAGGGAGATTGCATGCAAGAGAACAAAAATAGCTCATTTAAGTGCATGAGGTTCTGTAGTTGTAAATTTAACTTTCATCAGTTTCAAAATTTAGAGAGTTTAAAGGTAAATCATTACATTTCTCTCTTGTTACTGATGTTTCCAACTTTTCCTTTGTTGGGATTCTTTTTATTCTTGGACATACTGGTATGTACAAAAGGAAATTTTAAACACTCACAAGTCCTTGCCCAATTCACTTTGTGTGAACTAGGATTATATATCCACTTCAAAGTAGGGGCAGGGTTTTTCTGTTTTGAAGGGATCAGTATAATCATTTCACTGTCAGTCTAGTTGCACAGGAAATGTTTTTACAACAACAGAACAAGGCTTTAATTACTTACCAACCCTATAGACTGATTTTTAAATTATTTTGTAAAACATTACTATCATTAGTTATATTTATTGGATGTCTACAGGTACAGTATCCTAGGATACTTTATAATAAATCATATCAAAATGATATGAATATAATTTTGAGGGAATTTTTAAATAGTTGTTTTGACATTACATGGATATGATCCCAAGTTCTAGAAGTTTAAACTTCTTGGATTTTTTTTCTTATTTCTTTTTCATATTCAGTTTTTATTAGTAATTTCCCAGAACATTGGAATATAAAAAGTACAATGCTCATTTTTAAATGTCCCAAATGCATATAGAATGATTTCCTTAATCATGTTAACTTTTCTCCTTTTTGTCTGAGTGTACTGAGTATATCTTCCTTGAAAAAAACAATGATGATGAAGACAGTTGCTTTTCTAAACAGAACTGAATTTTCCTTGCCAAGACAAACAAGACTATTTGCATGAGAGACAATTACAACTAGCACTCAATTTTTTACCTTCCTCAGTGACCTATTCTCTATCCCACGCCAACTAATTTTTTATTCTCTAATTTTCTAAAGAATGAAAGCAATGATGGGGCTAGTATTGTTTCCTGTTTTCCCTAATACTTACCACTATATTTGGTGCAGGAATTTTAAGGTGATGATTTTTTAGCATTCTTAAATAACAAATTCTAAAATCTCTTTTATCTGTTATGTTGCCAGTATGAAAAGCCAAACGATACTAAGGTTTTGTATTTGTGGTTGCTATTAAGAGGTAATCAAAAGTTAAATATGTAGATACGATTCAAAGAAGTTTTACAAACCATGAGGATATGATTTTTTATATCGAGCCATCTTAAATGTACTTTGTCCACTAATCAATCAATTTAAAAATCTCTCTCCGCATGCTCCTTTTCTTCAGTTTTTAAATTTTCTTATCTATTCATTCATAAACTCATAATTTTGTAGATTTTGTAGTTATTTATTTGTATTCATCTTCTATACCCTGACAGTAAAAAAAAAAAAAAACTTTGTTAGTATTACTTATATATGTCTGTACCTTAAAATTCAAAACAGACACCTTGTCCTAAAATCCTATTCCCTTGTGACTAGGTTATTCTAGCTTACTTTTTAAATTTTTTAAATATTTTTTTTATTTTTATGGATCTGAGGATTGAGTCCAGGACCTTGAGCATGATAGTCAAGCACTCCATCACTCAGCTACATCCCCAGTCCTAAATCTTACTTTTCTGTACAGTTTATTTTTCCCTGATTAAGCCCACCCATTAAGTCATAACTCCTCTAATTTTCTTTGTATAATACTCTCATCATGTCATTAATATTCTCAAAAACATAAGGCATTTCCCCACTGACTAATATTATTCTGGGTGGCTTCAAGTCTTTCTGTAACAGGACTACCCTTAGCTTAGTTGCTCAAGTCAAGTTTCCAGTTTTCCATAACATAATTATGCCACTTCAATCAGACTGTTTTCTACATTGTACTATCCATGTTATTCAAATAACCTTTGATGTTCAAGAAAGTCACATCTCCTTCATGAATTCTTCCCTTAGTGACACAGTCTGAAATGAAAAATCTTTCTCAACTTTCCTGTAAGACATGCTGTGTTTCCTCTATGTCTCTTTATATTACTTGTTATTTATTTCACATGCCCTACAGAGCTAGCACATCATTGCACAATTAATAGATCCTCAAATAATATATATTAACAGGTACATCAGTATTATTTATTGATAAGGAGAGTTAAGTCTCATTTCTGAAATTTTAAACTACTGCCCACTAGACCAACCATTCAGTAAAAAATGAGAATATTTCCACTGTATATCTTCTTTCATCATTTAACAGGAGAAAAAGTGATTCCTTATTTCATATAGTTTGTCCATTTTTAAAATTTCACCAAAATTGAGCTAATAAATTATGTTTTATTAAAACAGACTTTGGTGATTTTTGTAATTCTGTGTACTGTGCAGATCAACAGTTATCATCTGTTCTGCACTATAGTAGATGATATTTGTACAGCATATAAATCTAATATGTCTTTATTTTTCTTTTAGTGTCAGTTTTGTGGCCTCCACATTCTGAAATGCACAGTTTACAATGATATATAACATACTAACATTTTTCAGTTGCAGTGCTAATCATAGACTTTCAGAGTATGAAAGAGTCTTACCGTTTCTCTAACTCAAATGACCTAATGTTTCCTCTCTTATCTGAAATGTATTCATTTTAACATTGAATACTTCACATGTACTAGCTACTTAAGTGGATAGTACTTAACTATGGGATGATTTGCAGCTCTCTCCTTTGTGAAGCTGCCCAATCCATCTTTAAATGCTTTCCTGGAGAGATTTCCCTTGTATTTCACTGAAATTGGTTCTCTTGAATTTCCTTTCTTTATTTAATTTTAGTTATTAACACAACATAAAATAATTCTGATCTCTGTTCCACAGGACAACCCATCAAATATTTAAAATATTTCTCATGCTACCCTGCAGTGATAATTTTCTTCTTCATGTCACACCACCTTAACCCCTTTCACAGTCTTTAAACAGTTTAACATCAAGTCCCTACAGCATTCTGCTTGCTTTAATCTAAATATATTCCAGTGTTCTTCTTATAAAGTTTAACAGATCTAATGATCATGTTGTGTATTAATCCCTTTTACTGAAATTATATTAATAGATATATAACTTATCTCTATATGTCATGTATAAAAATCTGTATAATCCTTGAAATTTAGTAGAAGTGAAAAATTCAATGAAATAAATTTGTGATTAAAGAAAATGATTTGCAGTGTGTATTGGAAAGTGTTCTATGGGGAAAAGAAATCACCCCCACAATTCCATAATAATGCATACTTCGAGTGGATTTAAAAACATTTAAAATAAATAGTCATCAATTTTGAATGCAGTACATCACATATAATCTAAACTCACAGAATTATCAATTGATTTATTTTATATGCCATACTTTGATTACTAGAATCTAGAGTCAGAGAGCCTTTCTTATTCATTCTTTGGACTCACTGTTAAATAAAATACCAAAGTTCTTTAACACACATTTCTAAGTGTCATGGTTTTCTAAGCCATGTCACTTGCATTTGCTACTTAAATATTTTAAATATGCAAATACAGCACATATTCCCATTAAATATAACTATGCTTAATTTGGAACACTGCCCCTATTTATCGATATTTTAAAATCCCTTTTCTGTTCTGTATCATATTTATATTGTTTCCCAATTAAATTTCATCTATAAATTTGATAAAAATTCTTTTCATATCCTTATTAAGTAAAAAGAGAGAGAATCACTTAGCAAACCTCTAGGCAACAATATGAGAATTTAAATTCTATATTGGTATAGATGAGGCAATAAGGCTAATAGTTTAATAATGCTAAATTTAAAGTCATAATTTCATATCCAAATCTAAATTTTCCTACTTTAATGGATGTGCAAACTTGGAAAATTCGGTGTCTAAATTTTTTCCATCAAAAAATAGGGTTGAACATAGTGTTTCTATGGAATTATTTGAAAGAACTAATAGTACAGATCTGGTGTTTAGTAAATGATCAGTAAATATTTTGATGTCTCAAGAGTTCAAGCCAAGCCACATACACATTGTTTTATGTTGTGTCAGCAACCTGAATGTTGTCATTGTTCAATCACCAATCAGCCCTCTACAAATTGGGGAATTATCATTTTTTTCCTGTTGTATAAATTATTTGCTATCATTGAACAAATTACCTCAGAACATTATGGCTAATAAAGCAATTACTTTATTTCCTCAGTTTTTTGGATCAGAAAAATCTAGCGTAGCTTATGTGGATAGCCTCTGGCTCAGGGTCCTTCCTTAGGTAGCAAATAAAGCATTATCTCGGGCTCATAGCTCACCTGGGACAAGGGTGAAGGAAGTATCTTTCAGGTGAACATAAGGAAGGCCTCAGGTCCTTGATGTCTGACATCAGTTCTTTACAATAAGACTCGTCAAAATGGAACTCTTAAAAATGGAACTCACACTATGGCATCTGGTTTCTCTCAGAGTGAGCCAGAGAGAGATCAGAATGAAAGACAAAGCAAGAAAGAAAAGCTACTCACAGAAGTGATATTCTATTACCTTTGTCATATTTTGTGGGTTAGAATAAATTCACTATAATAGCCTACAACAAATTGGGAAGACTTCATAAGGACATGGATCCCAAGAGGTGTGGATTCTGGGGGCACATCACAGAAGCTGTCAACCACACCTAGAAATATGTGCCAGGGAAAGATAGGAAGACTGGAGATCATCCCAGGGCCTGAGGTCTCCATTCCACTCATCAAGATTTAGTGGAGCTTTTCAAATCATTCAATGGGTTAGGCACTAGGAGTTGGACATATTGACTTATCTGGTCCAATTCTCAAGTCCATTTCATCCTCTGGAGATCTCTCTAAATCCTGGGGAATACCTGAGCAATAATATTCCAGGGAACATAGTTTGACTTGACAAAGGACAGAGGTCTAAAGTGGAATCTCACCTCCACCACTTTTGAGCTTTTTCACTTCATTAAACCTGGTGTCTTAATCTATAAAGTAAAAAGACTATGGTCTATTATATAGGCTTGTTGTGTAGAATAAATATATATAGAATATCCATTGCAACATAATTTATCAATAAATGAAAGCTATAATCATATATAAAATGTACATGTATAATAAATATACATATAGAAGTATATGTGCATAATATATGAATATATATTAGGAAATGTATAACTATATAATATTCCCACACATCTTGACAAACTTTCTGATACATAGATCTGAACCAATTTTGGTGAGTGATTTTGGCCTGCTCCCTTGATTCTTCCATTTTGTGTCTTTGTCACAAAAGGATGCCAATTCATTGAAAGCAAAGACTTTAAGTCTCATTAATCTTTGTATTTCCTACTATCTAATTCCTTCATAATATATTACAGGCATTTCATGTGTCATTGTTGAGTAATTACAACCATTAATCATTAATTCTTTACATTGCAATATACCAAATTGCTCTAGTACCTTACTCACTTTTCTCCATTTTGATCACAAGGATATCAGCAAGCAATTCAAATACATGTTTCATAGTTGTTCTTTTTAATTAAGGGGCATATTGTAAAGTGACTTTTTCTTTTTTTTTTTAAGTTATATTCCAGATAATAATATGAAAGGTCTCTCTAAAGCAAACTGAGGTATAGGCAAAATCAATATTCTATGTTTCTCTTCCTTTTTATTTGCAAAATATTTTAATCATTTTCTTCCTTTCTGTTCTTCTCTTTTTGACAACTTTATTCTCTAGGTGCCACTTTCTATCTTTAATCTCAAAAATCTTGATGATAACAAGCCAATGATGCTTTAATAGTTATATAATTATTTATATATCAAAAGTCCTGTTCAGAGAAGAACCCCTAGAATGACATCTAATGATGGTATGTATGGTATCATTGCACCTAAAAAGGGAGAAGCTTAAAGAAACATTGGGGTTTTCCTCTGTGTTCCATACAACTAAATATTTATTTCTCAGCTTTACATCAGTGTATGATAATTATTATTTTAAGCTTTCCAAGTAACTGGTGGTTATTATTTTCTATAGAGTTCATTGATAATTTTATTTTTTATATAACTTCTATATATTTTGTATACCTACTTTTCATAAGTAACTGAGTTGGCTTTCAAAAATAAAACTCTAGAAAATAAAAAATCAAGATTTAGAAAGAAAAAAATTGAAAAAGTTGATATAGTTATAATGACTTAGTACTATACTTGTCATTGTGCTTCCTAATTATCGAGTAGAAAAGAGTAAATATTTTTTACTACAGACTGAACACATACCATGTGCCAGGAAATTTATATGCACTTTGATATTATATGTGTCTATACTTTGACAATGGAGAGTTGATGTTGAAACATCATTTTACAGATGAAGTTACTGAGTTTGAAAAAAAAACTATCTTGCCCATTGTCATAAAATTAAACTTCTAAATAGAGCCACAATTCAAACCAAGGACTCTTTGACTTCATAGCCTTCACTCAGATATAGTTTTTGTCATCAGAAAAGAGGAAATAGAATAATTCCACAGAGATAAAGGCTTTTAGGCTCAAATGTAAATTAATTAACTGTGTGACATTGTATAAAGGGGACATTGAGCAATATGATGAATAATGCCCTTCATAACAGATTTACAATAAATGCTGAAAGGATATTCATAGAGCTGTTTGGCTATTTTTAATGACCTCTGATAACTGCTTAAAGGATAACACTAATGTGTAAGTGAGTGAAACTGATTCAGCAAATACTAAGATATGATCCCATAATACAGTGGTTTAAGGTGATTCCAGAATAAAACTTGAGAGTACATGAATTAGCATTCAGAATGCTATTATATTTTATTAACAAGGGTTTCTTAGAAGCCAAATTTATTTGTTCATTCAGCAAATATTTATGGGATGTCAGTATGTCAGGCACTGTGCTAGGTTTGGGGAATCCAAATGTATTTTTAAAAATATTTCTATCTTAAAGAGGTTTGCAGTTTAGAATTGCAAGTTGATGCCTGCAATGAAAGTATGTGTATATTGTTCAAAAAGATGCCCTTAAATCTATATAGCAGAGTCAAATGAGATATAGTGATGATAGTGTTTGAGACTAGAATTAAAGGAGGAGTACAAATTTGGTATGTAGAAAAGGAGATGGTGAACAATCTAGAGGAAGGTAAGCCTGGATAGAGGTATGTCACTTACATTCTCCAATGAGATCTAATGTAGTGGTATTCTATGTTGCTATTATGGCCAGATCCTTAGCTGGGAATTCCAGATCTTTAATGATAGATATTGTTTACTAAGTATTTGCTTATATACAGTATTATAGGTAGAAAGTTCATTTATCTGTGACAAAATGAGGCAGAGAAAGGTCAAGTAAGTTGTCTAAGGACTCACACTTTATCAGGTTTTTGTTTGGTTTTGTTCTTTTCTGTTTGTTTTAGAACCCATGCTGAAAAGGAAAGACTGGGAATGAATCTGAAATAACTTTCCTATGTACATATATGAATACACCATAGTGAATTTTATCTTCATGTACATCCACAAAGACACTAATTTTAAAAAATAAAAATAACTATGCATAAGTGACAGAAAGATCAATAAAGGGAAGGGAGCAGAGGGCAAGGAAAGGGAAAGGGAAGGAGAAGGACTGGAGACTGAATTAGAATAAGATATATTCCAAACTTATATAGTTATATCAAAATGGATTCTACTGCCATGTATAACTTAAAAGTAGCAAAAAATAAAATAAAATCAATTTTTAAAAAAATAATAAAAATAAACAGCTCATTGTGTACACTGTGTACACTGTGCTATAATAATGTGATAAGGTTCTCTTATGAAAGTTTGAGAAGTATGACCAGTATTCTCATCATGTTGAAATATTCGTTTTTTTCTTTTCCATTGAGATAGGATGTCACAATATCTACAGACCAAACCAGGTGTTGCTTAAGAAGTGCATTCAGAATAATTGTAATATACTTGGACAAGAGTTCCACTCAAACTCCTAAGTTCTAGCAGAACGTGGCATAGGTGGACAATCCAGAAAATGATCAGAACAATAATTACTAAGCACTTTTGCAAAGGTAGAAAAGCCACATGAAGCTTGATGCAAATAAGTAGTTTTCCGCTTTTATTTTTTTTACCTGATGACAGCTATAAAATGTTCCTATGAAAGTAACTGAATGAGTATCCATGCTTCTAGAATTTACAGTGAATTTATCAATAAAATTTGGAAGATAACTGTAAAAAACAATGAGAATAAGGTAACAACAGTGTGCAACAATTAATTATACATTTCAAAATAACCAGAGAAGTGTCTGAAAGTTCTTAAATCAGAGAAATGATAATATTTAAGGAGATGAAAATGCCAGATGCTCTGATTTGATCACCACACATTGTATGCGTATATCAAATTATAAGAGTGTACCCCAAAATAATTACAGATATTACATCAATTAAAATTTAAAATTAAAATAGGAAGAAAACAATGATTTTAGGATTTTACATAATAAATGTTGAGCCTTTCTATTGACAGTAGTATATTAATGATGTGACTCGAGTTCTAACAGAAAAATCAACCATATATTTATATACACAAAACTTTTTCTACAACAACATAGGAAGATTCAATGTATATAAAAGGTATATCAAACTATTAAATCAATATAGAAGCTTATTTGATTTGAAATAATATCAAATACTTGTACTCTCATCTGATTATTACATGGTATTAAAACACACATTTTAGGTAAGCATTAAATGCTGAATGTCTACTTGCAAATTATAACACCCTGTCATAGCTGATGCTTGTCCTTGCAGTTATGATAATAGATGAAAATAGGAAATAATCTTATGTCATTTTGGGCTGGATTGTTGACAGAGTTTTGTGTTTCAAAACTATTTATATAATGTTTTCTGGGACCGTCTATCACATAAATCAATCTAGAGATTCATAGTAATAGAAAATTAACCTTTTGGAAAATGTGGTGGATTATATTTTTAATAGATCCAGAAAGAATCATGATAGAAGCAAGGGAAGAGTAAACGATTAGACAAACTATAAAATTTCAGGCAGCAAACTGTATTCCTCCAACCTTTGCTAAATAAAGAGGTGGTTAGTCAAATCATGTGAATGGTTTTGTCCTAAAATAGTGTAAGGATCCAATGTCCCTAAAATTTCATTCAGCAATTATTCAGCATTTCTATGACAAGCTAGACACTGGAGATACAATAGTGAATACATTGAATACTATCTCTGCCCTCAGGGAGCCTTTGTTCACACATTTGGTACATAGACCTATTAAACAAAGAGTAATATAAATAACAATGAAATTTCAATGCGTTAAAAGCCATAAAAAGTAACTTTAAAATGATCTTTGTATATAATAGGGGAAGAGAGATCTGACCTGTTTTGGGGAGTCAAAGACAATTTCCTCAACAAAGTAACACTTCATCTGAAATCTGAAGGATAAGTTAAAAGTTCTGATTAAAAGTTCAGATATCTGTGTGTGGGGGGTGGTGGTAAAACTTGGGAAAGACCCACAGTCAAAAAGCATTCCAGGCAGAAAGAACAGTAAGCTAAAAAGATCTGAGGCCTGAAGTTATTTACGCAACAGTGCTAAGGAAATTCAAATGGACTAGTATGGCCTGAGCAGAAAAAAAAATGAGAAGGTAGAAATGTGGCAGGAGAACAAAGGTCATACCATGCTAGGCCTTGTAGGCTTGTGTTAATGATTTTGATCTTTCTCATAAGACAATAGACAAATACTGGTTTGTTTAGATAGGTGCAGTGACATGAGCATATTTATATTTGGAAACCATTGCTGTGGCTGCAGTGTGTAGAATTGAGTGCAAGAGGGCAAGACTGGTTGCAGGAAAATCACTCAGCAGGCAAATGTAGTGTTTCAGTCAAGACCAAATAGTGGTTTTGGAAAGCCCTGTGGCAATGGAGACGTTGAAAATGAAATGGATTTAGGACATGTTAGAAGGTAGAATGCTGGAACTGAAGATAAGGAAGAGATATGTGTGAAAGATTATTGTTGGGAACTTAATTTGCACAGTGACTGGATGGTGATGCTACTGATTAAGTCAGGAAATAATAAAAGTTCAGGTACATTGAAGTTGAAATCACGATCTTGAGGTTATACATGTTGAATTTGTATTTCTATTTTGATATTCACAGTATCAAGTAGAAAGTTGGACTCGCAGGTTTGGGATGGAGATATAAAATTAGGATTCATCGGCATATATTGTGCATTTGGAGTTACGGGTAAACTGATATCAAAGGTAAGGAAAATAATATTTGAGTATCTATACCCAGTTAAAACATTGCTAACATGGAATAGAATGGCTTCTCAATCAATTTTTGTAGGCATAATCTCATTCAGGACTTCCTTTACATACCAACCTGTATCACGGCATGACCCTTATCCTTATTTAGTCACTTGTATCCAATTTAAGTACTTTATATCAGTTGGTGAGAAATGCCCTAAATTAAGGAAAAGATCAATTCTTTATTCAGAGCACATATTTACATCCATAGCTATTAGTAGTAGGAATCCAGTATTGGCTTTTTCTTAGAATGAGCCCTTTCACAAACTGAGGATCTACTAGAATACTGTATACTATAAAATTATTCCAGTACATTATTACCAAATTAATATTTACCTATAGATTGGTAAGAGAATACGGATTTCTATACATGGACAAATAGTCAACCTTAATAAAAATCAATCATCCTTGTGTGTACTAGTTTGTAGCAATGGTGAATCTGTGCTTGCACAAAAAACCAGCAACAGCATGACTACCACATTGCCATTATAAAGTTAAATAAGGGAAAGGAGAGAATGCAGTTAAGATTTAAGAGAAATGTATTAGGTGCTTATAATCTGCCAGATGCTGTTCCCAATGATGTGGTGGTATGTGTGTGTGTGTCTCTGTGTGTGTGTGTGTATTCAATCTTACTTAATCATTAAAGTGACCACATGGCATGGATGCTACTATTATTCACATTTTACAAATAAAGGAATAAAGGCAAGGTGAATATAATACCCAGCCCTGTTACAAAGCCATCAAGCTATAGAAATACAACTCAAATAATGTTATCTGACTCTAGAGCATGCTCTCTTTAACCACTACATTGTAGTGCCTCCCATAAAATGTAATCAACACTGAATCTACCCTCTCATAAAACAAAGCCCACCCAAGTTGGGGCTCTGACACATTTCTTTCTCTTAGGAAGACAAAAAGGTATGCTATAAACAAAAGGTCATTGATTCAGAGTTGCCTCCTTCTTTGTAATTCAGTTTCTAGTAAGAATAATAATGTGATAAATTTTTTTTTTTACTCCATTCCATTCAACAGAATATGCCTTTGGTAGTGTCTTTGTAAGAGGAAGCATAGTTTGCTGAGTCATCTCTACCAGTTTCTGCATCATGAGACTTGGAAGACTATCTGACTACAAAACAGATTCACAGCAGCTTATCTTAGGAGACTGACAAGGTCACAGCTTGAAATGGTACAACTGTATTATAATTAGAGATTAAGTGAAAATTTATTCAATTTAATCATTCAAGACTAGTTTGCCTTGTGTCTGTTATAAATAACATGGTATCATTACCATATATTAATTTAAAACAAGGTTTATTAACTATATTTCATTTTTTAGTGTCTTACATTTATACTTTTTGATAAAGATAATACAATAGTTATACATACAAATGTAAAGAAGATATCACAAAATATATTTTTTAAATTTTTTAGTTATGAATGGACATAATGATTTTATTTAGTTTACTTATTTTTATGTGGTGCTGAGGATCGAACCCAGTGCCTCATATATGTGAAGCAAGCCCTCTACCACAGAGCCACAACCCCAGCCCAATCACAAAATATCTTTAAACACCTAATGGAGACCCTGACTTTCAGTAGGCTAATGTGGAGGTCTGGGAATATAGCTCAGTGGTAGAGCACTTTCCTAGCATGTGCATGCAAGTCCCTGGGTTCCATACCCAGCACCAAGACCAAAAGAAAGAAAGAAAGAAAGAAAGAGGCTATGCAAATACCTAAAATTTTCATTCACTGCTTCAACAATAAATGTTTATGACTCTATATATTTGGAGTGTGTTTTATTAAAAATGGAAGCAATCAGATAAAAATAAAAATTCAAAATTAAAAGTTGATATTAACATCTATGCATCTCCGAGCATTACTTGCTTCTGTTCTGGAAGTTGTTTGTATGTCTTTCAGTAAAGCACTCATAGATTTTTGAAACTGTAAATGCAAATAAAAAGTATTTCAGATATAATATTCTAGATGAAATTAATATACCTCATTTATCAATATAAACAATCATCTGAACATTGAATTATACCTAAATACATTATTATACCTAAACAGTGTATATTTATGTAGCAAAAGAGTAAGATGACATGATACCAGGACTATAGATAGGTGTTATTTTTACCAAAGATTAAAAAATACACTAGATGTGAATATAGATCTTATAAATATTAATTGAAAAGAATCTGTAAACAAAACAAAAGTTTCAGAATCATATTTTGCCTTAAAATATCATATGAAGCATGTACATAAGTTGCATTTACTATTCATTCATTTTAGAAATTGTAGCTTTCAACAGCACACAAAACATAACATCTGTTAAGTTTCCATGATAGGTGAGATTACATGGTTTTAAAGAATAATAAACAGAAAAAAGTATTTGTCAAATAACATATGGTGGTAGTCATTTGCAAAAATGTTGAAGTCACACAGGGATTTATATCTTGACTTTATTATTTATTAGCTGTGTAATGGGGGGAGTCATTAACCCTTTCTGAGCTTCAGTTCTCTCATTTTACATTATCACAATAAAAATAAAGCCTACCTTATAAAGTTATTGTGAGGCTGAAAGTTAAAGCATTTAGCATTTGAAGTGTTTATTTAGTACAGCAACTCTAGAGACCATGACACCTATAGGCTCTCTATAATAATAGCTGATGATGTAAGCATCATTTACGTTTACAAATAAAAGGGTGTGCATCTGGGTAGAGTACACACACAGATAGCCAAATAGGTAATAGTCCCCAAATTTTCAGCCATTTCTTCTATTACCACATCAAAAACTATGCATGGGGTCTCATATAATATCAGGTTTTTTAATGTTAGAATTTAAATACAGAAGGAAATCTTAGTTAAGTAAAGTTAAAGGACTTTCTGGTCAGTTAATCTCCATTAATAACATCTCAACGAAGTAGTCTGCAATTTTTTCCCTGCTAGGTTGCAACCTATTCACTATCTGCACACTCTTCTTGAAAAGGCATCATACCTGTGGAGGAATGTTGAGGGAGTGACACCCGAATAACAGCTGGATTAGAGTGATGTGACAGACCTGTGGATTTTGTACTTGAAGTCTGTGCACTTGAGGTTACTTGGCAAAAATGGAGATAGCTAGCGACAGGGGAAAGAGCAACAACAAAATAGCTTTCATAAATAACTTTTATTAAAAAATATTTATTTATTTCCTTTTTTAGTTGTAGTTGGACACAATACCTTTATTTTATTTATTTATTTGTTTTTATGTGGTTTTGAGGATCCAACTCAGGGTCTTGCACATCCTAGGCCAAAGCTCTACCACTAAGACAGAACCCCTGCCCTCATAATCATCTTTTATTGTTGAGAAAAATTAATTCACTCCACAGCCCCATGCCCCACACCCATCACATTCATCCACGGCAACACGTTTTTCTGGAGGGAGAATTAGGCTTATATAAATTAGGTACCAGCCCACAGCCTTCCAGTGCTTTATACAAATCAAGGTAGCTTAACTCCTGCATCTGAATTCTTGGAGGGGTGTCCAAATGTAGACTCCACTGTGCAAACCTGGTTTGCCCTGGTTTGGTCCTGCTATCAGATTGGCTTTACAGAACTTGCAGAACAGATATGGACCATCTGACTCCTAAAACTGCAAACCCCATGCTCTGAATATCTTCACCTCACCATTGTGCCCATGTTTTTTCTCTGGAAGTTCTTAGTCACCATCTGTGACTGAGGATAGCTATTCCCTGTGAATACCCAGGGAACTGCCCCAAAGCCCCAGAGAGCCTTCCAGAGGACGGAGCTCTCCCTGGACTCCTGCGACTACTTTGTGGGCTGAACTTATCCTGCTTGAAGAAGGAGGAAGGTATGTTTCTCTTGGACCTCTTTTCCCTCCAGCTCAGCTCTGAGGTTCAAAAACACCACAGAGGAATATCTTTCCCTTTACCCCTCCCACATTCCCGCCTACAGATCCACCCACCCTCAGCATTGCAGCCTTCTAAGTTCTCAAGGATGCCTCAGACCAAAGGTTTCCTATCCCACCCTGGATGGAAATGCAGTCTATATTTGGAAGACATCCCTCAAGGATTCAGATGCATGAGTTCAGCGACCTTGATTTGAGAAGAAGAAAAAAATATATATTTGGTTGAAATTATTTAAGACACCACTAGCAGAAGTGCTGAGGAAGGAGGAAAAGCAGAAAGGAACTAGCAGGAAAGGGATGTCCCTTCCACTTTCAAACACTCCCGTTCTTTACCAAGTGCAATCTGATCCAAGGGTCTCCTAAAATTACATCAGGGGCACATTTGTTTCTTCCCACAGATCACATTTAAGGCTTCTAGTCCGGTGCTTGATTGTATTTTAGGCTTCAGATTTATTCAAGTAGGAATTTTAAGGCTAGTTGGCTGATATTATCAGGATAGTGAAACTCCAGGTTTTGGACTGGGGCGTCCTGGAGCGGGGCCTCTAAGAATCTTCCCGCCTCCCCAGCTCCATTCCTTCTTCCTTCTCCGCCCCCTCCCCACCCCCACCCCGCTGGGCGAGCTTTACCCCGCAACCCACGCCCTCCCGCCCCTCCCACTGCCACAGCCTCTTAGACTTAAGCCCCCCGCAGAGTCCTTGCCCAAGCTGACTTCGCTGTCACCTCCTAGACGACCGCACTTCCCGCCCTCGCCTAGATCCGTGCCACCCTAGCAGCCGCTGTCGCCCGCGCACCGCTCCCTCCCTCCGCGCATTCCTTGCTGGGCTCCTGGCTGTCGCCTTCTTTGCTGACAACCCATCCCAGACTCGGTAGGCTCACCGCCCAGCGGTCGCCCCAGCCTCTTGGCACTTGAGACCCTGCGCTCCAGCTTACGCGGAGACGCTGCCATTCCCGCCGTTGCCGCCGCTGCAGCCAACACTGGTGCCACGCGCCGCCGCCTTTGCCGTGCCGCTGCCACAACCTCAGCTGTCTGCCCGCCTGCCACCATGGCCCCACAGCAAACAGGTAGCAGGAAAAGGAAAGCGTCCGCGCTCGAGGCTGGAGCGGGGAGCTCGTCGTCCCAGGGCTTAATGTCGGCGGGGCACGGAGAGGGGCCGCTGCTGCCCAAGAAGCAGAAGCGGCCAGCCACACTTCGATCGCTGGTGCACTACCTAAAGGGCCGCACGGTGGGCGCGTGGGGTCGCGCCTGGCTCCCGGGCTTCGAGGGCAAGCTACGTGACTACGCGGTGCAGAGGCTTCCCGAGCTACTGACTGAGCGCCTGCTGGCACTGGGCACCCTCAACAAGGTTTTCGCTTCTCAGTGGCTGAACGCCACGCAGGTGGTGTGTGGCACTAAGTGTAACACGCTTTTTGTGGTGGACGTGCAGTCTGGCCAAATCAATCGCATCCCCCTGATGCGGGACCGGATGCCTGCCCTGACCCGGGATCAGCCAACCTGCGGCATCCATGCCATTGAATTAAATCCCTCCAAGACACTTCTGGCCACCGGGGGCGAAAATCCCAACAGTCTGGCTGTCTACCAGCTGCCCACCTTGGACCCCGTTTGCCTGGGTGACCGCCATGGGCACAGGGATTGGATCTTTGCCATTGCCTGGATGAGTGACACCGTGGCTGTGAGTGGCTCCCGTGATGGCACCATGGCATTGTGGCGCGTGGACCCTGACAAGTTTATTGGCAGCAGTCCCTGGCACAACGATGCGTCTCTTCCCTTGTACACCCACATTCATCCAAAGGACATAGAGTCCATCCCCAGGGCCAGCAGCAACCCCAGTAACCGCAAAGTGCGAGCCCTGGCCTTCAGCGGCAAGAACCAGGAACTGGGAGCAGTGTCCCTGGATGGCTATTTCCACCTGTGGAAAGCACGAAGCCACCTATCCAGGCTGCTGTCTATCAGGCTGCCCTACTGCCGAGAAAACGTGTGCCTGAATTACTGTGATGAATTGTCCCTGTACGCGGTGGGCTCCCAGTCTCACGTCTCCTTCCTGGATCCCCGCCATCGCCAGCAGAACATTCGGCCCTTGTGCTCCAGAGAGGGCGGTACAGGTGTGCGCTCCTTGAGCTTCTACCAGCACATAGTCACTGTGGGCACAGGCCATGGCTCCCTACTCTTCTATGACATCCGTGCCCAGAAGTTCCTGGAAGAGAGGGCCTCAGCCAGCCTGGACTCTTTTCTGGGACCCACAGGGAGGAAGCTCAAACTCACCTGTGGCAGAGGCTGGCTCAACCGTGATGAACTCTGGGTGAATTACTTTGGTGGTGTGGAGGAGTTCCCCAATGCCCTCTACACTCACTGCTACAACTGGCCTGAGATGAAGCTTTTTGTAGCTGGGGGACCTCTCCCTTCAGGCCTCCATGGGCATTATGCAGGCCTCTGGAGTTAAGAATGGTCACCTTGTCCTGAAAATGGGCATATGTACATTTGAGCTCTGTTTAATTTTCTTAATTTTGTATTTGTCCTGGTAACTCTACCCTTTGTCTTCCAGGTGGACCTGAATTAACTTACCTGTGCTTTGTGCATTAGACAGAGAGAAAGAAAGAGCACAAAATTGGTGGTTTGGGCACTCAAATTTTGGCTTTAAGACTTTTCTGCACCTTGCCTAAAGCATTACTTTCTGCTTTCTCATACAAGGCTAAACTTTGTTTTCTTTTGCTGAGTGATTTACATATTTTTCTTTAGGCTAATATAGTCATTACTCTCAATACCATTTGGTACATTAGTTTTACCAGTATTTCCATAACATATTCAGACCTTTACACATTTCAGATGTATAGTATTTGGGGAAAATGTGCGTTAAAAATGTGTCTTTTGGCTGGGCTGAAGATATAGACTTACTCCAATTGGAAAATGCAGCTGAAGTTCTAGATTGCCACCATTGTGAGCATATTTTATTGGGATGTTGTTAACTCAGTATTTGTTGATTGTATTTCATTGGTGCATAAAATGATTTTTAAAAATGTATTATCTTAGTTAAGGAATATTACAATACTGTTTGGTATTAGTCAAAAATTTTGATTATTCAGTAAAAGTTGAGCATCACCACCCCAAACCCTCAGACTTCATTAAAGCTGCTTTCTGTTTACCTTCCTGGGTGGCATTTATGCTATGGCTTTTCAGAGCTACTCAAAACTGGCTTATGTGTGGCAGAACAATCAGGTATTTTAAAAGATAAACATTTTGTAGTATTCAGTTAACACCATCAAGGTAGCCATTTACAGTGAAAGACCAGAAGATGTGCTCAAGAGTAGATGTTTACATTTTTGTGTTAAGTACATGGATAATTCTTTGGTCTGAATCAATTATGAGTATGTGATGTATTGCAAAAAAAAAAAACAAATAAAATGTGTTCAGCATCTTAGTAACTATGTGTGACTTAAATTTTTGAATGGTTAAATGTACACTTTTTGAATTTCCTACTAGGAATGTATTTACCAGAGTCAAAATTTTCCAAGAGAAAAGCTGAAGCTTGAACATCAGCTCTGCATACATTATTTTGTACATTTGGTTTTGAAAAAGAAACATGTTTATAAGTTAAAAGATTAAATAATATTTTGAATAATTAATACAGTTGGTATAATTTAGGATGGCTAGGTGCATTTTTATTTACACTAAAGTATGTGTACTTTTAAGTACTTATATATATGTTTACTTCCAATGTAAGTAGGAGGCATAAATGTATACCATTTTACATATGAAGCTGTTTCTCATGTTTTGAAGTACATCTATCAAGTCTTACAATTTTGGTTTTTATTTGTGTTTTTTTAATATCAATTTAAAATGGTGTATGCACATGATCAAAATATCATAATGTATAAAAAATGCACAATAAAAATCAAGTGTCACAACTTGGGATCCCTAGTCTCTTGCCATAAGTCACCACCAGTATATTTTTGTGTGTAACTATTTAGACTAAGTCTATATATATCTCTTAAGTATGTTTGTATGTAATTTGCATACAAATTATAACATGAACTGTACATAGCTATGCTTTTTTAATCACAAAATTTTAGAAATTGCTTCCTCCATGGATGTACCTAATGATTTATTTTATAGAATTCTGCTATATGGTTGGAATATATTCACTATACCTTTGATTAGCAATGTTATTGGTATTTTTTTGTTGCCATATTCTTCAGTGGTTACTTTGAAAGTACATCTTGTGCACTTGTGTTAAGTCTACCTGCAGGATAAATTTCTAGAAATGGAATTACTATGTCAAGGAGTTAAGTTCATGTCATAGCTAATAGCCATTACCAAATTACAAAAATTTTACTACCAATTTATCTTCACATAAATAATGTATACAGGCCTGAGTGACCACAACCTTGCCAACAATATGTCATTAAATTCTGTGTTGATTGCCAATCAAATATCCATCTGATTTGGATCCTTTCATTTAAACCACTGAGGCTAGATCATTAGATTTGTGATATGAGTAATACATAGGTTCTGAGACAGAGATTAAAAAAATGAGGATGTAAGGGCAAGTATTTAAAATATTGCTGGATTGAAGAAAGAGAGCACTTAGAGATTAGGCTCAAATATATGGAGATGCATCACATAAGACTACTTTCTATTAGATACTTACCTGGACCTTGTTAAGGTTTCTTGGCCTGTTGCACTCTGGTTTAAGTCACATGAAATGCATCAGATGTCATTGAAGAAAATCTGACAAAGAGATGAAAATCTGAACTGAATTATTGGAGGTGCGTGTTCAGAGGAGGAAAGTTAATAGAAAAATGGGGGGAAGTAAACAAATAGTATTTGGTATTTCATATGAAGAGTAAAGAATAAGAAAGAATTTAAATGAAAATTCAGGCTCAGGCTCAAATATAAATAGTGACAATCAATAAATATAGAAAAAAAACAGGCATAGAGGACACTGGTGGAAGGTGATCATTTCAACTTGGGACATGTTGAATTTAAGCTGCCTATGTGACATTAGGAGAATATACTCAGTGAAGAATTTGCTGTATATCTCACTAATAGGAAGGTAATTTGGGAGACTATTAGGGGAAAACAGAGCAGCTAGCAAGGATACTAAAAAGCTTTGGGGACAAAAAGGTACAGAAAGAAAATAAAACAGGTTTGTTATAACCAAATGTCAATATCTTAAAATCCCTGGGCGACAAAATAACTCTTCAATCATACTTACAATGGTTTTGATTTTCTCCCCCCCCCCCCAATTTTCCTTAAATGCTTGCATATGACCACTTAGGACTGCTCAAATTGGTACACTAATTAGACTTTCTCATTGCTCAGCTGTTCATATTTTCTTGGAGAAGTGAAAAGTTAGACCCAGCTCAAAAAGAACTTCAGGGCTAATATTTCTGGATCATTTATCCTAATATTCTAAGATGTTTTCTGTACTACCAACACCCTGCTGGAACCAGCATTCCTTGAAGCCATGCCAAAGCCCTGGCAGTTTCATAGAGGTGCAACGTCACCTCATCACCTGGTGCTACTACCCTATGTTTGGATTCCCAGCTCAATGCCTCATATACAGGTCTCTGAAAAATTTCCCAAGTTGTGAAAGAACAAAGGAGGTATTAAGGGGAGGATGCTCCTTTCCTCAGCATTGTAATTTTAATAAATGCAAATACAAATAGTTAGAAATGAAAAAATGTAGTAATCTCAGTTTTATTTATTAGGAAGTTTAATGTAAAATCTGAAAAGAAAAAATTAGAAAATAAAATTTCCCATGAAGATATAAACTGGATTGAACCATTGACCCTAGAAAATGTTGAAATTATGATTCTTAAATCTGTGTTTTCATCCTAGTTATTACATGCAGAAACATATAAAAAGACATGCAGGCTTGATTGTCTCAGGAGTTTATTGTTTCACATTTTCAAGGAATATTTAATTCTGAATTGCTTTGTAGCATACAACAGAAAATGTTTACTCTTTTCTGTAGAAAACCAGCATAATATTATCCAAATTGGCTGAATTACACAAACTAAAAAGAGATCAATTTTTACATAGCTAAGTAGATGTAACTTGCCCTTTAAAAATATTGAATTTGGCTAGGCACAGTGGCACATGCCTGTAATTTCAGCAGCTGAGGAGATTGAGGTAGGAAGATCTTGAGTTTAAAGCCAGCTTCAGCAATTTAGTGAGGCCCTAAGAAAATCAGTGAGACCCTGACTCTAAATAGAATGTAACAAAGGGCTGGGAATGTGGCTCAGTGGTTAAGTGCTTACCGCAGTCTGGCTGGGCACAAATAACCGAGCTGTAAATTCAAACAGCAACTCTTTATTCCCCAACTCTCACCAGTACTGCACACACCACACACTCCCTCCACCAGGCTCCGTCCAATCTCTCCAGAACCCCCAAGTAGCAGGTGCCCCCCATTGCCCAACAGTAAAGGTCAAATATACAATACAATCAATCCAACATCACAGCAATTATATATAGCTTAACTCAAATCATCATCTCAATGGTTCACTGGCTTCATCTTTTAACCATTCTCTCTGGCAAACGCCAGGCATCATCCTGACTGGGCCAGGCTCTCAACAAGTGCTCCTGGATTCAATCTTGTTACCAAAAAAGAGAACAAAACACCGAATTTGATCAGTGCATTAAAAGGAACCTATACCATGGAAATGTTAAAGCTAGTCTCTTGAATATAAGGAGAATTAACTCTTGAGAAATCTTGCATTAAAATATATTGTTTACAAGCCATATGAGAAGATCATATATTCATGAATAATCTGTGAGGAAGTAGAAAGTATGAATTTTAAGAGTATGTGTGTAAATGTGTGTGTATGGGTAAATGTATGTATTTCAAACCTCCACCAGAATCCTTAACATCAGAGAAATTTTTTTCAAAATAAGGAATAAAACAAGGACTCCCCAAATCACCCAGCACTTAATATTGTTTTTAAAATTCTTGCTATAACAATTAGTAAATATATCAAAATATTAGATCTAAGTAAGGGAAAATAGAAAGTAGTTATAATTATTTTAAAATGCTATGACTATAAAAACTCCAAAAAACGCAACTAAAATAATCATTAGAAACAACAAAATAGTGAGATGTTCCATTTTGAAATTAACATATTAAATACTGATCTGATACATTTCTATTTTTATTTCTTGACTCATTCAGCATATAATTTAGTGAGTGTGTGCCGTATATCAGGTACTGTTCTAGGCATCAAAGATAGTGCAGTGATAAAACAAGCAAACCATGCCTTCAACCAACTTACATTCTGATCTTCAGGGTAGACAATAAACAGATAAACTAGTAAATGCATAAGATATTAGATGTTTGCTAATGCTAATTTATAAAATAAAATAAATAGGGTACAAAAATTCAAATTCCATTTGAAATAAACTGGTTAGTGAAAGTCAAGTAGATAAGTTGACATTTGAGTTTATATCTAAAAGAAGTGACAGAATAAGCCACACAGCAATGCCAGAGAAGAGGGTTTCTGGCAAAGGTAACAGCCGAGTGTACAACTTGAGGTGGAATCATGCTTGGTATGTTAGAAAAGCAGAAAAGAGAAGAGTGTGGTTGGAGCAAAGTAAATAAAAAAGAGAAAGCTAGAAAGACACATCATGTAGTCCTATAGTCCAGTATAAGAAACTTGGACTTTAATTTAAATGAGATGAAAGTCTAGTGAGAGTTCTGGCTATGTGCAAAACTAATCAGCTTAAGAAATTCAGTAGATTGTCTGATCAAAATGACAATTACCCATTTCGTAGGATTTTTCTGGAAGTGTCAGTAAAGTATATTTAAATAAAATAACTCCACATTAGTCATATAAATAAAAAGTGCTATTATCATATCAGAAATGTTGACAGTGTTCTGAAAAGAAACAGAAAAAAAACCCAGTGTCTCTGACAAAGCTGAGAAAAGTTGTTGCCACAAAACTAAGATATAACAGTATGACTGTTACTTTTAGATGGAAGCCAGTGTTCATAAAGAATGTTCTTCAAATCCTCCAGGCTATGCTTTGGCACACATTGAATGCAGGAGTGATTTTTGAAGTAGCAAGCAACAATGGAAGAGTGCCCACAAATGGGCTCAAGTAGTTAAACACTTCCCCAAACAATGGAATATTATGCTGTTGTTAAAATACTGAAAATAGTTCTTTGTGTAACTAATGTGGAACAGTGTCCTTGATATTTTTAGGTGAAGTTAGTAAATTGCAAATATGTGAATTACAATTCCATTTTTCTTTGAAAAGTGGAGGAGCAGGAAATGAAAACTCATACAGTATATAAAAGAATATATACAAATATGTTAACAGTACATTTCAGCATTTCTCTAAGGGGTTGCATAATAGTGGATTTCCTTAACATTTTATAAAGTTTTTTTGGGGGGGGGAGAGTACAAGGTATTGAACTCAGGGCATTCGACCACTGAGCCACATCCCCAGCCTCTAAATAGACAGAGTCTCACTAAGTTGCTTAGCACCTCACCATTGCTTAGGCTGGCTTTGAATTCATGATTCCCCTGCCTCAGCCTCCTGAGCTGCTGGGATTAGTATTTTATATGTTTTATGTAATGTTTAAACAGTCATTAGTAACTAATATTTCTTTCATTAACTGAAGTGGAAAATTCAATGAAGGTACAATTTGGTTTTTTTTTGGGGGGGGGTATACTGGATTGAACTCAGGGGCACTTGACAACTGAGCCACACCCCTGACTTTTTTTGCATTTGATTTAGAGACAGGGTCTCACTGAGTTGCTTACTGCCTGGCTAAATTGCTGAGGCTGGCTTCGAACTCATGATCCTCTTGCCTCAGCCTCCCCAGCTGCTGGGATTACAAACAAGAGCCACCATATCAGACTGAAGTTTCATTTTTATCTATCTATCTATCTATCTATCTATCTATCTATCAATTTATTTATTTATATGACAGTGGGATGCATTACAATTCTTATTACACATATAGAGCAAAATTTTTCATATCTCTGGTTGTATGCAAAGTATATTCCTGCCAATTCCTGTCTTCATTCATGCACTTTGGATAAAAATGTTCATCACATTCTACCATCATTTCTAACCCCATGCCCCCTCCCTTTTTATCCCACCCCTCTGCCCAATCTAGAGTTCATCTATTCCTCCCATGCTTCCTCTCCCTACCCCACTATGAATCAGCCTCCTTATAGCAGAGAAAACATTCAACATTTGGTTTTGGGGATTGGCTAACTTTACTTAGCATTATCTACTCCATCCATTTACCTGCAGATGCCATGATTTTATTGTCTTTTTTGCTGAGTAATATCCCATTGTATGTATATATATATGCCACATTTTTTTTATCTGTTCATCTATTGAAGAGCATCTATGTTGGTTCCACAGTTTAGCTATTGTAAATTGTGCTGCTATAAACATCAATGTGTCTGTGTGTCTGTAGTATTGAGGAGTGGGATAGCTGGGTCAAATAGTGCTTCCTTTTCCAGTTTTCCAAGGAACCTGTATACTGCTTTCCATATTGGCTGCACCAATTTGCAGTCCCACCAGCAATGTATGAGTGTACCTTTTTCCCCACATCCTCATCGACACTTATTGTTGTTCGTATGCATATTAGCTGCCATTCTGACTGGAGATGAATTCTTAAGACTGGTTTTGATTTGCATTTCTCTAATTGTCAGCAATGATGAACATTCTTTCATGTATTTGTTGATTGTACATCATCTTCTGAGAAGTGTCTTTTCACGTCCTTGGCCCATTTATTGATTGGGTATAAGTGGAAAAGACAAAAAAAAAAAAAGAGAGAGAGAGAATAAAAAAAACACATTATTTTTTGTTTGTTTGTTTGTTTTTGTTTTGGTGTTTAGCTTTTTGAGTTCTTTATATACCCTAGAGATTAGTGCTCTATCTGATGTGTGAGGGGTAAAGATTTGCTCCCAGGATGTAGGCTCTCTGTTCACCTCACTGATTGTTTCTTTTGCTGAGAAGAAAGTTTTTAGTTTGAATCCATCCCATTTATTGATTCTTTATTTTAATTCTTGTGCCACAGGAGTCTTATTAAGTGAAAGAAAAGTGATCACAACACTCAGAGCAACCAAAAGATCTTTATTGCACCAGTGCAACA
This sequence comes from Ictidomys tridecemlineatus, assembly GCF_052094955.1. NCBI lineage: Eukaryota > Metazoa > Chordata > Mammalia > Rodentia > Sciuridae > Ictidomys > Ictidomys tridecemlineatus. Next base: position 24,761,862 of record NC_135493.1, read on the forward strand.
AAGAGAAAAGAAAGAAGGAGAGAGGGAGAGAGAGAGAGAGAGAGAGAGAGAGAGAGAGAGAGAGAGAGAGAGAGAGAGAGAGAGAGAAGAGAAGAGGAGAGGAGAGGAGAGATGAAGAGGGAGAGAGCAAGAGCAAGAGAGAGAGAGAGAGAGAGAGAGAGAGAGAGCATGCAAGAAAGATAAATAGAGCAAGAGAGAGTGCAAGAGAGAGGAGGGCCTGGCAGGAGGGAGTTTTTATAGCCCAAATCTAATGGGGCCTCTGGTCTGCAAGCTGCCTTGTTGGCCCAGGGGGGGTTGAGTGCTCAGCCTTGAGAGGGATTGAATGTTCAGACTTGACGCAAACAGGTGATAAAGGAACAGATAGAGGGGGGTTTGAGTGTGTGGGCTATCTTGCAGCCAACATTTGTTCAGCTTGCCCTGCAGACAACACAGTTCAGCCTGCTCTGCACCCAACATTAAGGAAGTTGGGGCCTAATCCCACATGATGGAGTTGAGGGCCTACTTTTTCTTCTATTAAATGCTGGGTCTTTGGTTTTATTCCTAAGTCCTTGATCCATTTTGAGTTGAGTTTTGTGAATGGTGAGAGATGGGGTTTAATCTCATTTTGTTGCATATGTATTTCCAGTTTTCCTAGCACCATTTGATGGAGATGCTATCTTTATTCCAATACATGTTTTTGGCACATTCGTCTAATTTTGTGAGTTAGTCTCTGTGTCCTCTATTCTGTACCATGGGTCTACCAGTCTGTTTTGTTGCCAAAACCATGCTGTTTTTGTTACTAATTATAGCTGAAGTTACATTTTTAAAGGCATGGTGAGGTCAGAGGAGGAGAAGAGGAAGAAGGAAGGGTGGTTTAGTGTTGAATGTAGCATAAACTGAAATAGGTTAAAGATAAGAAAAATTCATTTTAATGCAACATTGAAGTTCATGGAGTCCTTTTGACAGAACAATTGCAATAGAGGTTAGCTGCATTTCTCATTAAGAGAGAATAAAGAAAAAGGCGAAAGATTTATACAATCTGAAGAGAAACCAGACCAACAATAAAAAAAAGAAAAGAAAAGCAGAAGGACAAGCAGGTATAAGTGGAAAAGACAAAAAAAAAGAGAGAGAATAAAAAAAACACATTCAAAATTGATCACGGAACTCCATTTACCATGAATATCTGATATAACTGTGATTTTCTTTTTCTTCTCAGCTCCTCAAACAAACAAATATTGGACATATAATGTGAAAGTTACATAAGCACTCCCTCAAAGAGGCTGTGGAAGAATGACATAAATGTCCCTGTCTTAGATGTAGAGAAAAGAGAAGACATGATCCCATACCTATCAGTTATAATAATCTGTGTTTTTTTCTTTTCTGATCTCTAGCCAGTTTCTTAAAATTCATTTTTTCCTGAAAAAATTATGTTTATTATGTTATAATAATTTTATCTTGTGTCTTGACACCACTATGTCCATTAATCTTACCTAGTCATACATTCCCAACTATAATTCTAAAGGTGAGAGGGGATTTAGCTCTGAAATATACCCACATATACTTTCAGTGGTTGCCATAACACTTCAATTCATTTCTATATCTGAGGCCTTGAACTGATAATCTAACCTCTAACAAAAATTGGGACTCTTAGTTTTATTATACATAGTAGACAAAAAGAAAATAGTCACATAGAATTCCATGAAGATGCATTAGGTTTGTAGCTACAGAGAGGGAAAAAGCACACTTTATAAATTCATCAATTTTTAAAATTAGAAATATTAGTTAAATTGTCATTACAAATTCTGAAAATAGTCACTCCCTCCCCGATTTCCCATAAGCACTGTGTAATGCTCAGTGCATGCATTGAAACTGGTACCTTGAGCACTGTTTTTCATTGATTCTGTTTAGTTATGTATAACATTAGAATACATCTTAACATAATCACAAAAGCATGGAAAATCCTTGCTATAATTCAGTCCCCAGTGCTTCCTCCTTTCTCCCCCTGCTCTCCTCTCCCTACTGATCTTTCTGCAATTTATTTAGACTTTTTTTTAAAAAAATAGTGTTTTGTGAATACACTTGCTATTGGGATTCACTGTGGTATATTCATGTATGTACATAGGAAAGTTTGGTCAGATTCATTCTACTGTTCTCTTTCCTCATCTTCCTCCCTTCCCCAGTCCCTTTCCTTCATTCTCTTGATCTTTTCTCTATTCTGATATAATTCCCGCTTCCTTTTTTCCTTTCTCTATCTCTTTTTCCCTCTGCCCTGTTAGCTTGTGCATATCAGAGAAAACATTTCACTTTGACTTTTTTGAGACTGGCTTATTTCACTTAGTATTAAAATATTGAGCACTGTTAGTACATAGAAATTTATCTGTCTTGTATACCTCACTTGGGTTAAACATAAAATATCTTTAATTTAGACACTTTCACTTAAAAAGGGTTAAAAACAATACATGATTTCTCAATTAGCTATCACAAACACTTAATATTGAGAATATAGAGCTAAACAGAGATATGATACTTAATATTTTTCAATTAACCAGGCTTAGTGGTGCATGCTTGTAATTCACCAGTTTTGAGGACAGCTGTCTCATGAGACCCTGTCTCAAAACAAAAAATAAAAGGACGGGAGATGTAGGTTAGTGGTACAGTGCTCCTGGGTTAAATCACCAGTACCACAAAAATAATTGCTCATTTGTCTTTTTCACTGGGTATTATTAAGTAATTAATCATAATATTGATACACTCAATAATAGCTACTTGATGTAGTTGTAAGTATTTGAGCCAATTAATTGAGATAAGACTATTTTACTCAGTGATATAGACAAATATGGACAAAATCATCAATTGAATAACAATAATAGTCTCCCTTGCCTAACCAATCTAGGAGTTTAAACTTTGGCAATGTGAAAAAAAACATTATTTTCTGGAAAAGTGCATACATATTCCTTTAGATAAAAGACTGAGATAATGGATGAAATAATCCACATTTAAAAAGCATCTTACATAAGCAAAGGAGCAGGAACATCATAATAGTATCAGAACCTTGTGCTGAGAAAGCACATTAGATAGAGACACATAGTTGACCTTCATGGGCTCAACAGAATAATGATACTTATGTCACATCAATATACATAAGTAGTAGCCATTATTTCATCTTCACCTGCTAGAGGTTTTATTATTATTCCTTTTTATAGGGGTCTCTATCTTTGTGAGATTGTTCTTATATATAAATACATGCACTCAGACAAAGATAAACTATTTTTAATGCAAGGAGCTTAAGGTAATGTCTTATTAAAATCTTGAATCTTCTTTATTTTACTTTATAACTCTCTATGGGTGACTCACCCTGTTTCAAAATGAAAAACACAAGTCAAAATAATGGCAGAACACTGCAGTCACCAACAGTATATGTTATTGTTGTTGTATTTTTTCCTTTTTTTCTGGGCTGAGAATTGAGAAATGAATGATAACTTTTCACTACCATTCTTTCAGAATATTTAGGCATTTTTAAAACCCCTCAAAACTTCATATCTGTGTAACAACCACAACTTAATTTTAACCTCAATACTTTAAATTATAATTCATATAAAAGTAATTAGTCTGACATTATAAATGTCAAGAATTGGGGTACAAGGTATGTACTTTGCATTACATTGTGCTTATGGGAAATCAGATGGGAGAAGTGACTAACTTTCAGAGTTTGTATTGCCAATTAAACTTCTTCTAATATCACTTCCTATAAAGAAAAAGGAAATGATAAATCAAGCTGATGATTTATTTTTTCACCTCTTATTGTTATTTTTTATTTTTTGCCTTAGAATATGTGGCCAAGAGCAGGATTAATGAATGACAAAATTGTATAGATCTAGAAAGACTATTAAATATGATATAGTTTAACACTAAGTTTTAAGGATGCAGATTTTTTATAGTGGTAATTTTTAGTGGTAATTTGAATGTGGTTTCTGACTTTTTAATATTTACAATAATAAAATGTACATGAAATATAATAAAACCTCACATTTCTACCTTCTAGAATTAACTATTTCTAAATGGTTTTACACTTATAAAAAAGAAGTCAAATCATGGATGTTAAACCCCCTTTGAAGAGGATAAAGTCCCATCTCACCTCCCTAGAGACAAATTCTCAATTTCCTATTTCATTGAGCATCTGTCTAGTTTAAATTTTATAGTGTTAGTATTTATATTTTCTTAACAAGCACTTGAGTAATTTTGGGCATGTGCTAGACACACTTATTACTATTTTCCAAAGTTTACTCATTTAGTCCTCAATGTGATTAATATTTTATACAGGGCCATTTTATATAGGAATTATTAAGCAAATTGACCAAGGTACAAAGTTAGTAAGATGTAGAGCTGTCTCAAGAGTTCATTCATCCATACATTTACCTTTATCTATAATATATTGAATGATTTATATTAATTTTCCATACTTTAAAAATATACCCAAAAGATATGCTGAATTTCTCTATCAATTTACTATGTTCTCGTGCAACCTTATATATATGAGACATGATGATACATATGTGCATGTGTTCAGTTCACTTTAATCACTGGATCATCAATTAAATGAATATCTACACAATGTTATACTTGTTATGATTTAAATATGTGCTCTCCAAAATTCAGGTGTTGCCAATGTGCTGGTATTAAGAGCTGGGGTTTCTCCCTCATGAACAGGATTAAATCTTGTATAAAAGACATTTCATGCAGTATTCTGTTCACTAGCCTTTTCACTCTCCACAGTGTGAACACACAGCCACAGCGTTCCTTCCGTCTCAGAAGATACAACAACAAGTCACAAAATGGAAGTAAAAAATAGCCCTCACCAGATAGCCAAACTTGCCAGAAGCTTGATCTTAAACATCTTTGCCCCTTGACTGTAAGAAAATAAATTTGTCTTCTTCATGAACAATTGTGTGTGTAGTATTTTTGTTCTATTAGCACAGATAGACTAAGATAGTATTCTAACAATGGACAATTAGGTTCTTTCCAAATTATCATATTACAAATAATTTTGTAATACATTCTTAAAAATAATATCTTCTTATGTGCATGGGATAACTACTCCAGACTTTAAAATGTAGAAACGGACTTGCTGTTTCATAGACTATGCACATTTTTAATTTGTTCCATTTTGCCAAAAATAAACTAAAGTCTTCCTGTGGTAGTAGAATACTGATGAGTCCTAGGATCCCTGCTTCCTGGGACATAAACCTTCTCTCAGAAATACAAACAACAACCTAGGTGATACTGTTAAGATATTTTGCAGATACAATTAAAACTCAAAATCACTTAATTTTTAAATAGAAATATTATCTGGGCTCAGCCTGAGCTAATCTGGTGAGCTCTTAAAATGCATTGATTCTGCAGGGCTGTGAACCCAGTGACTCAGGAGGCTGAGGCAGAGGATCACATGTCCCTGGCCAGCCTTAGCATCTTAGCAAGATCCTGTCTCAAAAAAAGGGGGGTGATGAGGATGTAGCTCAATGGAAAAACACCCCTGGTTCAATTAAAAATAAAAAGTAGGACTGGGGATATAGCTCAGTTGGTACAGTGCTTCCCTTACATGCACAACGCCCTGGGATCAATCCCCAGCACATCATCATCATCATCATCATCATCATCATCATCATAATAATAATAAAGAAAAAACACTGATACCTTCCTGAAGAGAAACAAAATTTGAAATGTGACAGGTATTTTTTTTTTTTAACCAGGAATTGAACCCGGGGGTTCTTAGTTACTGAACTACAATCCCAACACTTTTAAAAATTAGTTTTAATTTTGAGGCACAGTCTCACTAAATTTGTAGGGTCTCACTCATTTGCTGAGGCTGGCTTTGAACTTATGATCCATCTCATCCTCCTGCCTCAGCCTCCTGAGCTACTGGGTTATAGGCAGGTGCCACTGTGCCTGGCACGTGAGAGGTATTTTTGACACAAGAGAAAGCGTCTGTTGATGACTTTGAAGATGGAGGTAAACATGGCTATGCCCTGATAATATTCCCTAGGTACTGACAGGGACGCCCCCAGCCAACAACCAGCAAGAAAACAGAAACATCATTTTTACAAACTCAGGTCACTGATTTCTGCCAACAATATAAACTAGCTTGGAAGTAGATTATTATTCTCTTCTTCATAAACAATTGTGTGTGTAGTATTGACAGGAAAATCACAAGTTTACTATTTCTTTAATATGATCATACCAATAGCATTGTGTGCTGTGTATTTTTCTAAAGCAAAATATTGACATTTAATACAAATGAAATATAAGAGTGACAGAAGTTAAAATAGTGATGTTACTTGTAAACATGTTCAAACTCGCTATGAGTACATTTTTTTTTCCTGTCAATGAGTCTCCAAACAAGAACATAGAAGACCAAGATTTTGATTTCATCCTCAGATCTTGGGGACTGACCTAATCTGTATCTGGACTTGTATTCTGCAGAAATCTAAGGTAATAAATGGATATTCATAACTAATCTGAGATGTCTCTTGGACCTTTAACCTTAGGTTACCTCCACTAGTATTGTCCTGGTTCTGACTCTTGTCTTCTCAAAAGTGGAATTTTGCAATAATTTCCTAACTTGGCTCTCTTTTCACAGCTTCATTCTTTACCAATCCATATTTTACCATCAGCATTTATCTTCCTTTTAAATGCAGGCCCTCTTCTGTGCTGTCCAATACAGTGGCCAGTATTAACATGTGGCTAACAAAATTCAAATTAAATTAAATCAAAAAATTATCATAGTTTCTCAGTCATATTACCCACATTTACTGTACCAAATAGCCATGATACAGGATGAAATTAAGAACATGGGCAGGTAAAATAGGATTTTCATCTTCTCTTGGGGTTTTAAAATTGTATATGATATTTGAAGCAAAAATTATAATAATGTCTAATGTTGATCCAAATTTATTTAGAGGAAAAGACAATTATAAACTGGGAAGGTAGAGAGAAAAGTTAGAATAATAAAGTTTCTATTTTCCATTTAAATACCCACACATTTGCACTTTTTGTCCATTTGAAAGAGATATTCAAAAATTACTATGAATGAATCAAAATGGAATTGTAAGTAATGTTCAAGGTAATAAAATAAAGAATGAAAAAATAGAGAGAATAAAAAGATAAAATAATAACATGGCACATTTAAGCCCTAATGTGCCATTAATTATATTAAATGTATGTGCTTGACATAATCCATTAAAACTTATTAGCAGAATAGATTTTTAAAAATTGAATCAAATAACATGCTGCCTACAAAACAAACTTGCCTCAAATATAGCAATATAGGCAAATTGAAAATGAAATAGAAGTCATGCAATTATTAGTGAAGGGAAAGCAAGAGTAGGTAGATAAATATAAAATGCAGTTGAGAGTAAAGAAAATTATCAAAGAGACGGATGTTATATAAAAGATTAATTCATTTTAAAAAAGTTATACTCTATATATAATATGTCAAAATACACTTTACTGTCATATATATAAACAGAACAAATAAAAAGAAAAGAAAAAAATGAAAATAAAGAAATTGATAAAAATAATACATAGCAATCTGAAATACATGTACAAATCAATAAAACAGCAAATGATAGGAAGAAAGAAAAATGAAATAGACAAAGTCATAATTATTGTTGGAAATTTATCACCCTTCTCTTAGCAATTAAGAAAAGGTTTGAACAAAATTATCAAAGGCATAGTATTCAACAATACTATCATCTAACATAATGTAATTGACATTCATGGATCCTCCACACAATAACAAAAAATGCATACTCTTTGAAAGCTTGCAATCCACATATGCAAAATAGATCATGTCCTGGGACAAAACAGAGAACTCAACAAATATATGGATTTGAAATCATACTGTGCACTAATATAATGTGATAAAACTAAAAATAATTAACGTAATGGTAATAGATGTATCTCAAACACTTTAAACAACACATTTAACGGGGTAAAAAGATGTCTCAAGAGGTAATAAAAATACATTAAATAAAAATGAAAGTACAAATATTAACATATGTTGGAAATACATAATGCTAATTGCAACATTACAAATTAAGTAAAGTGTTAAATCAGTAATCTAAGGTTTTATCTCAAGCATCAAGAAAAGGGAGAGAAAAAATAAACCCAAACAAGACTAAAGGAGAAACAATAAAGAATAAAAACCAATGGAATTGAAAATAGGAAAACAGTAGAGAAAATCAATAAAAATAAACCTTAGTTTTTTCAAAAGAATCAATAAAATTGACAAATCACTTGCAAGACTGACAAAGAGCAAAAATAAAAACCATCAATATCAGGCATGAAATAGGTGACAATATAGTCTTCAAAAACATCAAAACATAATAAGGGAAAACAATAAACATATATGCATGCATACAATTGCCAAATTAAGTGAAAAGGACTCATATTTTGAAAGATAACTGCAAATTAGCATGAAATATATTATTAATAGGCCTATAGTTATTAATTAACTTTAATACTTGGCAGTTTTTATTAGAGATTTGTAGACAAACACATACATGCATGGAATTCAATTTCAGTTTGTGACCCCTTCCTTTTCTTCCTACTTTTCCCTCCTGTTTTCCCTCCTCTCTCCCATACTCCTTCCTCTACTCCTTTGCTGATCTATTTATTTATATTTGATTGGTTTATTCTATCTATGCATAAACGTGAAGTTTCCTGTTGTATATTTCTAGGCACATAACATGATTTTTTTTGAGAGAGAATTTTTTAATATTTATTTTTAGTTTTCAGTGGACACATCTTTATTTTATTTTTATGTGGTGCTGAGGATCGAACCCAGCACCCTGCACATGCCAGGCGGATCGCGCTACCGCTTGAGCCACATCCCCAGCCCAACATAACATGATTTTTAAGAATTAATTCTGCATTGTCTCCTTTACTCATTCCTTCACTCTTCCTCTTGATATCTTTCTTCTACATTACTATTATTTCCTTTATCTTTATGTTTTTATTTCCTCCCCTTCCCTTAATTTTACTCTAGCTTCTATATATGAGAGAAAACATTTGACCTTTGAGTTCCCGAGTTTGGCTCATTTCACTTAGCATGATATTGTCCATTTCCATCCATTTACCAGCAATATGAATATTTTATTATTTTTATGAATGAATAGAACATCATTGTATACATGTACCATAATTTCTTAATCCATTCATCTATTGTATATTGTGCTACTATAAACATTGAAGAGACTGTATTACTGCAGTATTCTTATTTTAGATTTCTGGGGAAAATACCAAGGAGATGGATAGCTGGATCATATGGTGGTCCCATCTCTAGTTTTCTGAAGGATCTCTCTCTCCTCTCTCTATAGATAGATAGTTAGATTGATTGATAGATAGATAGATAGATATAATCTCAGAAATTTCCAAAATTTCGAGAGATGCAAGGCTAGTTTAATATTTAAAAGTCAATTAATATATACCATCATATTAACAACCTAAAATTTACATAAGCATATTAATTAATGCAGAAAAAATAATTTGACCCACCTTAAACCTTCCTCATGACAAATACTTGCAGAAAAAGAGAATGGAGGAGACTTTTTGAATTTCATTAATAATATCTCTAAAAAGCCTATCTCTAATTCTCTACTATTATATTTAAGGATGACAAATTGATTGCTTTTTTCCAAAGATCATGAGTAATTAAAGATTTTCCATTCTCACAACTTCCATTTAACACAGCAATGAAAGTCCTAAATATACTGCAGTGAGGGAATAAATAAAAAGAAATAGGATAAATAATAAAAAGAAGAAATATAATTAAATGTGGGGGATAATCTCAGAGAAATCAGCAGAAGAAATTCCCAATAAGATACAATAGGATTATAAAGTAATGGAAAAATCATTATTGTATTTCTGTGTGATAGCAACAAACATGCAGACAACAAAATGAAGAATACAATATTATTTAAAATGTCCAAGAAGTGAAATAACTAGGAAGAAATAAAAGAAAGTAAGTATATAATTTGTATAGGGACAAATTATACAATGGTGATGAAAGAAATAAAACAACTTAATAAATGGAGAGACATACTATATTACACTGCTTTGGTGCTATGACAAAATATCACAGACTATATATTCATTATCTAGATGCCTTCAATCCCCCTCCCTTCCACCATTCTAAGTAATCACTGTTTTACTCTCCTCTACTTTAAGATCAATGTTTTTAGCTTTCACAAATGGGTGATAACATATGTTATTTGTTTCCTATCCCTGGCTTATTTTACTTTATATAATGTACTCCAGTGACATCCATATTGCAGAAAATGACAGGATTTCATTATTTTTGTAGTTGAACAATACCCTATTGTGAACATACCACATTTTCTTTATCAATTTTTACATCAATGAATATTTCAATTCATTCATATCACTGATGTTGTGAATAAATGTAATCATGCAGGTATCTCCTTGGTAAATTTTCATTCCTTTTGCATACATACCTAGAAGTGAGGTGGTTTGACATCATGGTAGTTTCTTTCTCCTCCTCCTCCTCCTCCTCCTCCTCCTCCTCCTCCTCCTCCTCCTCCTCCTCCTCCTTTTTTAAGAAACTCTACTCTATTCTCTATAAGAGCTGTACCAATTTGAATTCAGCCCAACAATGTGTAAGGCTTGATTTTTCTCTGCATGCATACATTTGTCACATTGGGTGAAAAGGACTCATTTCTTGAAAAACAACAGAAATTAATATGAAATATATTTTAATAGACCTATAGTTATTTATTAACTTTAATTGACCAGACCATGGGATGGGGGAAATAAAGTGTGTTGGGCTATTTCTCCAGGACAATGCATTAGTGTGGATTCCTCATTAGCTTCCCAATCTGGGCTTGGGGTCTTTATGGGCTATAGTCTTCTCCAGAAACAACTTATAGGGAATTCCTACTTATGCATTCCCCATTGTGCAAAGTTCCTCATGTTTCAGGGTTGATCTCGTCTGAGATATGGAATGACAAATTTTACACATTTAGTTTCATGTATCTCTATGTTCTATTACTTCTCTGTAATATCTCTATTGCCCTCTGAGGCTCTGTCTCAAACACTCCAGTGGATTAGTAGTAGGGTTTTTTTGGGGGGGGTATTATTTTGTGGAGGGAAGTGTTGCCAGGCACATCTAGTCAGTCATCTTACTAATATCTTTCCCTAGTCCCTCCTTTTTTAAACATTTTTTTAGTTGTAGTTGGACACAATACCTTTATTTTATTTATTTATTTTCATGTGGTATTAAGGATCGAACCCAGGGCCTTGCACATGCTAGGTGAGCTCTCTACTGCTGAGCCAGAACCCCAGCCCCACTCTCCCTAGTCCCTTTTAAAATTTCACCTGATTAGGTCAATCAACCCGTGATAATCTCCTTTTTTACTGACTCAAACTCAACAGATAAGTAATCTAATAACAAATAGTAGTGTTATGTTATCATATGCACAGTCCCTGACTATACTCATGGGAAAAGGATTACACAAAAGCATGTACACCAAATAGTGAAAAAACTTGAGGTCTAAGAATTTTGCCTGTCATATGATATAAAGAAGATAAATAAGTTAAATGCTCAGAACTACATAGCAGAGTATATCAAATGCTGTGTAGGGAAGGAATGGTAAAGCAATAGACTCAACCTGATCCCTTGCCTGTGGTAAAACTCCTTCACTAATGGCTCCAAGCACTTTCTTCTGGAACTGAAACACAGCTTAACCACCAGTTTGTAACAAAACAAGTTTAAAATACTTTCTCAGTCTTATCTCAGGGGAATTAGGGAAGTTATCCCAAAAGATTTGAAATTGTTCCTCTAAGAATTAATAAATATATCTATGTGAAAAAAACAGAAGGACAGTTCAGACAGGAAGAACTACATGTGCAAAAGTATACGGTATAGCTATCCCTGTGGGTTTTAGACTAGAGTAAATAGTCTCATGTTTCTGGAGGGTAAAGTGCAAGTAGAATAGATAGAGTGGGAAGTATAGCCTGGGGCAAAACTATAAAAAAATTTATAAATTGTGCTAGTGATTCTATTCTATGTATACTCTGACCATATAATATATTATCTAAACTGGAACACATTTGAGAGTGAAAGGTGGAACTATTAATGATTATGGCAGGACTTGAAGTATAAACTGAAACTGCCCCAAGCAAACCCTACTTATAGGCAACTAAGGCAAACAAGAAAGGTATGTAATCCAGAGAGTGACCTTGAACTGAATAGAAGGTGAGTAGAAAATCAAAGTACCATTTTTATCCAAATGCAGTTTCCCTTTGGCTGCTCATGCTGATAATTGTACCAATTTGTTAGATGGCCTTTGATTTTGTTGAAGGTTTTCTCTAAACTTTGGCAATCACATGAGAGTTGTACCATCTATTTCAGATTATTGCTGAATTAATTCTGAATGATGTGAAAAGGCATGCCTATTACTCCTACAATATTTAGGGCATCATGAGCTTTAAATATTTCAATGGAAAATTCAAGGGCAAGATGACCACAAAGTTTTGAAACATATGTTTGAAATTTTTTAAAAAAGAAGGGAGGTCATTGTTTTTAATTGGCATAATAAATTTGGGTTACAAACAAAACTACCTCAATTCTTTGGCTGCTACTGTCTGTGTCCTTTTGTGAAAACTTAAGTTGAAACACTTCAGAGAAAACTGAGATGAGTGTCTTTGTGTATATATCTTTGTAAATCTAGTAATTTTTAGCCAATAGTGGTAAGCAAGACAAGACAGTTAAATAACACAGTCCTTAGGCATGAAAAACAAATTGTAAAAAGTTTTATAAAAAATTCTTGAGGGCTGGGGATGTGGCTCAAGCGGTAACGTGCTTGCCAGGCATGCGTGGGGGCGCTGGGTTCGATCCTCAGCACCCCATAGAAATAAAATAAAGATGTTGTGTCCACTGAAAACTAAAAATAAATATTAAAAAATTCTCTCTCTCTCTCTCTCTCTGAAAAAGTCTTATAAATAAATATTTCAAGTCATATGAAAATATAGCAGAAAAAATGCTATTTCTCTGAATAAATAACTAAACTTGGTTGTGATGATATAACTTTAGATTCCATAATGTAAAATAGACACATGATTCCAAACTACTTCAAGAGTTTTGATTTGGATGACAAATGAAAGTTTACTCTTTTCCATTTTTCATAATCTGAAATGATATCATGTGGTTAAATATGATTTAAACTCACCCTGTAAATTTGGTAGAAACTATTTCATAATGCAAACCAATAACAAAGGAACAAATTCTAGCTTATTTTCCCTATGATTTTGTATATTAGTTTATTAATGTATTTGCACTACATAAATCATTCTCAGAAGGAAACAGAAACAATGGAAATACATTTCTTTATACTTCATGAGTTTTCATTTAATTTTTAATGGAATGGAAATGATAATTGTTATAGTTTTGATCTGGAATGTCCTCCAGAGGCACTTGTGTTGAAGACTTGGACCTCAGTTGGTGGCACTATTGAGATGTGGTAGAAACTTGAGTTGGGGCCTAGTTTGAGAAATTATGTCATTAGTAGTGTGCCCCTAAAGACTCTATCATATCTCTGACCTCTTCTGCCTCCCTCTCCCCTCTCTGTCTCTTTCTCTGTATTTCTCTATCCCTCTCCCTCCCCCTGCCCTTTTTCTCTTTTCTGCTTCCCAGTTATAAGGTGAGCAGCTTTACTTTAATATCTGCTCTTAAATATGAGGTTAGACCTAATATCAAGCCCAAAGTGAAGGGGTCAAGCAAGCAGCCATTGAATGAAGCTTCTGAAACCATGAGCCAAAACAATCTTTCCTCTTTTAAGTTATCTCATGTGTTTTGTATCAGTAATGGAGAGGACTAACAAAGACAAATGTTATTAAGATGGGTAGTCTTATTTTTGCCTATAAATTACCATGTGGTTCAGACATCTTTGCAATTGATTTTTAGGAGGAATTTTAAAATGTTTAGAAAAGCAAATTAGAGAAAGTTTATAATGTCTAAATGGAGCTTAATGGGTGATTCTGAAGAGAGCTCAGAAGATCAGAATGCTGACAATGATGCAGACATTAAAGGCTGTGCTCATGAGATTTCAGATGGAAATGAGGACATTATTGGGAATTGGACTAGAGGACATACATGTCACACTTAGGCAAAGAATCTCTAAAACATTTTATCCTTGCACTGATACTTTGCAAGAGGCTGGATTTAAAGGTGAAAGACAATCAGGGGAAGGAATTTTCAAGGCATCACATCATTCAGGCCATGGTATGAATATTGCTGGCTGCTTTTAGTCAGATTTATGGTGAAAATCATGAGCAAAAAGCAGAACATAAATGGTTTAGAAAACTTGTAGTTTGGTCTGAAAAGAAGTACACATAAATTTGAGGTCAAAGAGTGTGTAGTTGCTAAAAAGAAAAGTTCCACTGGAAAAAAGTCAAGTACTTTGCTCCAGAAAATAGAAAAAAATGCCCTTAGGGAATTTCAAGAGTCAGCAATATTCCATCCCTCACAGGCTCAAAGGTATAAAAGTATAAACGCCTTTGAAAGAATTTGCTGAAGCTATGGCCTATGGGGACCCAACTATTGCTCCCACTGGTGGCAGATCTTAGTATAATCCAAGTGATATTTGTTATGTAGGTATGCAGAATGCAAGAGTTGTGAGGTCTTGGAAAATACCACTAAGATTTCAAATTCCTGGGAGGTGAGACAGTAAGTTGCAGGGTCAGAGTCCATGCAGGCAGCCCTTGAGAGGGTGAGGTGTGAAAATACAAGAGAGAAGCCTAAGCTTCAATGGAGATCCCAGGAAGTTAGAGATGCCAAGAATGTGGAATATCCACCATGGAAAGCAGTGGGTAATTAGCTAGCAGAGCCAGCTAAAGAGAGTGGCCATATGGGCAGCAATTAGCAAGGCCATAAGGGCATACCTATCCAAGCACTTTGGAAATCACATCATGTCACCACATGCCCAGGATGCTGTACATTTAATGCTTACCCTGCTGGTTTTTGGTCTTGTTTTGGTCCAATCCTTCCTTGGTATTCTCTTAGTCCTCCTTTTTAGAGTGGAAGATTCACCCTGTACCATTGTGTGTTGGAAGTATGCAACTTTGGTTTTTATAAAATTATTTTTATAGGAACTCACAGCTAAAAGTTTGCTTTGAGTCTCAGAGGAGACATTGACCATGGACTTTTGAGCAATTCTGGAACTGCTTAGATTATGGGGACACTGAGATGAATTGATGTATTTTGCATTATGAGATGGTCATGGGTCTTTTGGGGCCAGGGGTGGATTGTTTGATCTTGGATGTCCCCCAAAGCCTAAAGTGTTGAATGCTTGATTCCTAGCCAGTGGTGCTATTGAGGAGTGGATAAATAGGAAGTGGGATGTAGGGCCTATTTGGAGGAAGAAGTCCTTGGAGGCAAACCCTAGAAGGTTACATCTGGTCCCTGTCTTCCCCCCCCCTTCCTCCTCCTCCCTTTTTTATCTTGAGATGAGCAGCTTTGTTCCACAGTGTTTTCTCTGCCATTATGTTTCACCTTGCCTCCAGCCCAAAGTGATGGTATCGAGGGACCATGGAATGAAACCTTTGAAATTATGAGACAAACAAATTCTTCCCCCTTTTTAGTTGCTTATCTCAGGTTCTTTTTAGCAGTTACAGTAAACTAACACAATAGTATATCAATGGCAACAATAAAATTGCTGTGGCATTCAGCTTTGCAAAAAGATGTATTGAGAATATCACTTTTCCATCATAATGGATTTGTGAAAAAGGCTGGATGACAGAAAAGTATAATAATGGTATTTAAACCTCAAAAACAGATAATGACAATGTGTAACAATATATAATACCACAATACAGTGTTCTACATTTCACCCTTAAACAGAGGACTTTGGAGACCTGGAAGTCAATTTGTTTTTCTAAGAAGATGTTGTCAATAAGCCTCCACATTTTCCTTGGGATTTTTCTCATTATTTGAAAACTGTTCTTTTGAACCATGACAATTGTCAATTTATACTTGATATGTTCATGGATGCTTGACTAAATACCTTAGTTACGTCTTATGAATTGAAATAAGAAATAGAGTAGACAAATTGTACAAAACTGCAAGCTTTTTTGAACCAATGAACACTTTGTCCATAAATGTTTTGTCTTGAACATTTTCTTCATATTATAATTCATTCATTCATTTATGCAATCATCATTTATATAAGAACTATTATAAGAAGCATAAAGCAAAAGTACTGTGATGAACACCAAAATATGTATCCTAGTTTTAAGATATACTTGAGCAAACTTAATACATAATTTTGGGCTGGTAAAGAAAAGTACATGTCCCTCGCGGTTGAGCCCCAGTAACCGGCCAATTTGGAAAGCAGTATGGAGATTCCTGGGAAAGCTGGGAATGGAACCACCATTTGACCCAGCTATTGCCCTTCTCGGACTATTCCCTAAAGACCTTAAAAGAGCGTACTACAGGGATACTGCCACATCGATGTTCATAGCAGCACAATTCACAATAGCTAGACTGTGGAACCAACCCAGATGCCCTTCAATAGATGAATGGATTAAAAAAATGTGGCATTTATACACCATGGATTATTACACAGCACTAAAAAATGACAAAATCGTGAAATTTGCAGGGAAATGGATGGCATTAGAGCAGATTATGCTAAGTGAAGCTAGCCAACTCCTAAAAAACAAATACCAAATGTCTTCTTTGATATAATGAGAGCAACTAAGAACAGAGCAGGGAGGAAGAGCCGGAGGAAAAGATTAACATTAAACAGAGACATGAGGTGGGAGGGAAAGGGAGAGAAAAGGGAAATTGCATGGATATGGAAGGAGACCCTCATTGCTATACAAAATTACATATAAGAGGTTGTGAGGGGAATGGGAAAATAAACAAGGAGAGAAATGAAATACAGTAGATGGGGTAGAGAGAGAAGATGGGAGGGGAGGGGAGGGGGGATAGTAGAGGATAGGAAAGGTAGCAGAATACAACAGACACTAGTATGGCAGTATGTAAAAATGTGGATGTGTAACCGATGTGATTCTGCAATCTGTATTTGGGGTAAAAATGGGAGTTCATAACCCACCTGAATCAAATGTATGAAATATGATATGTCAAGAGCTTTGTAATGTTAAAAAAGAAAAGTACATATAAAAGGGGAGGATTTAGAAAAGCTGTCATTAAAAAAAAAACAAACATTGATAATAAAGGAGACCATACAGCTCATGTGTGTAAGAACTGAACAAGTGGAGTTAAAGAGGAAAAAAAAAACATGAGAAAAGATAGTCTGGATTGTATAAGAAATAAGATAGAAGATATTAAGCCAATAAATTGGACAACAAATTTGCATATTTTGTTGAAAACTTGAAAATCACTTTAGTGCTTTTAGGTAAGAGGCAGAACAAAAGTGAAAAAATGTCAGCTTTGGCCAAATTTGTATGGGGATTTGAAAGTTAAAATTACATACTTAAAATTTCAGAGTATCATCTAAAGAATTTTTATTGTTGTTGTTTTAGATGTCCTTGCTTAAAGTCAGAGATTTTTTTACAACTTCTAGTCTTGGTAGAAATTTTTTGATGAATGGGTATTAAGTTTTGTCGAATATTCTTTTTGCACTTATCGAAATGATCATGTGGAATTTCTCTTCTTTCTGTTACTGTGGTAAATTACACTGATTTTCAAATGTTAAACTACGTTTGCATTCTTAGGATTTACTCTACTTCAACATTATCATTTCTAGTGTTTTTTTTTTTGTGTGTGTGTGTGTGTGTGTGATTTTTTTGGTGGTGCTGGGGATCGAACCCAGGGCTTTGTGCATGCTAGGCAAGCACTCTACCAACTGAGCTATTTCCCCAACCCCCAAACATTATCATTTCTATTCAATAATGCATTTAATTTACTAGTATTTTGTGAAGAATTTTCATGTACATATTCACAAAGAATATTTGTCTATACTTTTTCTCTTTGGAATGTGTTTCCTTTGTTCTAATGTTTTATCTTTCTAAAATATTTGTAAGGGTAATTTTGGCCTTATGAAGCTAACTGGGATGTGTTTCCTCCTGTTCCATTTCTGAGAGTGTGTAAAGGATTGATACCATTCCTTAATGTTTGATTGAAGTCTCACCATTGAAACCATCTGGGCCAAGAGGTTTCTTTCTGTAGATGAATGTCCTTACAAATTACATTTCTATAATGTATATAAGATGCTCTGGTTTTTCAATGTTTTTTGTGTCAGTTTTTATAATTTGTGTTTTTCAAGGAATTTGTCCATTTCTTGTAATTTTTCAAATGTACTGGCGTGAACACTGTGTTATACATAATATTCCCATATATTTTTGAATATATTTTAGTTATAGATGTACACAATACCTTTATTTATTTTTATGTGGTGCTGAGGATTGAACCCAGTGTCTCACCCATGCTAGGCAAGCGCTCTACCACTAAGCTACAACCCCAGCTCACTATATCCTTTTAATCTGTAATGATTTTTTTCTTTTCCATTTCTGATATTATGAATTTGTGAGTGAGTTTTATTTTCTTGATACATTTAGCTAAAGATTTAGCAATTTTACCTTAGATTTTTCTGTGACAATCAGCTTTTGGTTTCTGTTCTTTGTTTGTTTTCTATATCTGAGATTTTTTCACTTATCCTTATTTTTTTTACTTCTATTAGGCTTTATTTTATACACTATTAAAGCAGCACCTTAAATCATTAATTTTAAAATTTTCATTTTCATCAATTTGAATATATAACACTAAAAATTTTATATTAAAGATATATTAGTTGAATGCTACCTATTTGATATCTTTTTTCATTATTTTTATTTCAAAACATGTAATGATTTCTTCAATGATTCTTTTTTATAACAAGAATGTTATTTAATTACCAAATATTTGACATCGATCAGATATCTTTTAGCTGTTGGTTTCTATCTAAATTTCATTTACTTTTACAGGAAATACATAGCATGATTTCCATTTTTTAAACTTTACTGTTGCCATGTGGTCATTAGTGCAGTCTATCTTGGACAATGTCCAGAAATTCTTGAAAAGAATGTGAATTCTTTTATTCCTAGGTGAAGAGTTCTATAAAAGTAAATTAGGTCAAAATTTTATACTATTTTGAAATTCTCTATAACTTAATTGATATTTAATATTTCTATGACTTATTAAGTGTTAGATACTATTCTATTTTATCTGCATTCTGTTTCCCTCACATCATATTTTAATTTTATTTTTTTAATTTTTAAATTTGTTTTAATTAGTTATATGTGACTCTTAATAGCAACTTCACATTATTTTATTTTGGTGTTTGTTTTGAGATTGCACATACATTTTAACTTATCACAGTCTGACTTCAAATGAGATGATATTTGATATATAATTTAAGAATTTTAGGCTTTAGTAAATTTTATTTTCTCATCATTTGTGTTATTGCTATATAATAGTTTACATTTTATTTCTGTGTATTTCACAAGCCCTGCAACACAGTGCTATTATTTTTGCTTCAAAGAATTAAGTATGTATTTTAATTAATAAAAGTGAAACAAAACCTTTATTTCTGCCCACATATTTAACATTCCCATGATTCTTATTTCTTCATTTAGATTCAAAGTTTTGTTGGTTATATTTTTTTTCACCCTGTATGAGTTAATTTAACTGTTAATATAGTGTAGAATTGCTGGCAATGAATTCTCTCTTCTTTCATCTGAATGCAAAAACTATTTTTTCTCTTATTCTTGGGAGACAATTTCTGTATATAATAAGTCTAGATTGATGATTTATTCTTTCACTGGATTAGATATTGTTTCATTGTCTTCTTGCTTGCAGTACTTATAACAGGAAGTGTGCATTCAATCTCGCTTTTGTTTTCCTGTAATCATGTGTCATTTTTTTCCCTGGTGCTGTTAAGATTTTCTCTGTATGAAGGATTGCAATAGTTTGATATTTATGTGCCTTGGCATTTTATTTAAGTGTATTTTTTTTTTTGGTTTGTTGAACTTTTTGGGTATGGAGTTTTACTGTTTTTATCAAATTTGGAAACAATGGTCAAGGATATTTTGCATATATTTTTTTCTTTCCATCCTGTTTTGTTTTTCCTCTGGAATCTCAATTTCGCATGTGATAGACAGCTTAATATTGTCCTACAAGTCATTGGCGCTTTATTCATGAATTTTAGAGAATTTTTTTGTTTCATTTTTTAATAATTTCTATAGTTAACACTGATAATTTTTCTAAATTGTTTAATTTCCTATTAGACTTATACAGTGAAATGTTTCAGATATTGTATTTCTAGCTCTAGATATTTTATTTGTTCTTTGTTTTTCATTTATTTCTTCATTATTTTATTCTTAAAGTCTTAAACATATAATAGCTTTTTAACCTCCAATTTTGTTATTTAAACAATCCCAATGAACTTATTATATTAAATATTATATATTCTGTTCAAAAACTTATTTTCCTCCTGAATTTCATTGTTTAGATTTTTTTAATTTATGTTGAAAATTGTACAATTGTGCTGTTCACTTTGGGAATTTTCTTGTCACTCTTAGAGGAGTGTTAAAGATTGTTTTTCAGATAGATTAATTATAAATCAAATTTATCTCTTTGTGGCTTGTTTTTCTAAGCTTTCTTAGTATGGTATTTCAACAAGCTTTAAAATTAGTATTATTTTTGCCTTATTACAAAGGTGTGACCTTTCTGGTATCTCTGTCACATGACCTGGCTATAAAAGGAAACTCTTCAATCAAGTTAGGATGATTCCCAATCCTATGTGCATTCTACAAATTGTTAAGTTTGCCACTCACTGGTTGTTCTTTGCCCATCCTTGTGGGATTTCAACCCACATATGTGTTGCTTAGTGTTATTCAGCAACAGAGTCAAAAAAGCTTATGTTGCTTTCTGGAGATTTTTCTCCATGAAATTCTACATTCTTACTCAATCTCTCTCAACACTAATTTCTACATGGTCAAAAAGACAAAAATGCTATCTGCTTGGGATTGTCCTCTTTTATTACACCCAGGGACACTTGTGATACATCACTTATTATCCTCTCAGCGATCACTGCTGCTCTCCTTTTCTCCTCTCTCCCCAGCCAAACTGAAGAGAAAAGGCCAAGCTTAGGAGACCTAGTATGGTGCTGAAGGAGATGCAGCCTCATTACCACATGTGTAGCCTGCTGCCTAGTGATCTATGATGAAGTTGTTTAATTTCCCAGGTGTACTGAGATGTAATTGGAATATTTAAAGTGTATATTTTGACAATTTTTATATATGTATAAACTCTTTAAACTATCAACACAATCTATATTATAAAAAATCAATTAACACTAAAATTATTTGACCCCTTGCAACATTTCCATCACCCTTTTTCTGCCATCCAACACCATAGGTAACACCTGGTCTGCCTTCTCTTCCTATAGATTAGCTTGCATTTTCTAGAATTTTAAATGAATGGAAACTTATCAAATATACTCTCTTTTGTTTAATTGTTTTGACTCAGACTATGCATTTTAAAATGAATTTGCATTAATCTGTGAATCATTAATTTGTATTTTACTAGCATTCTATTGTCTGGATGCACCAGTTTGTCTATACATTCTGACATTAATGGGCACTTTCAGTTGTTTCTAGTTCTTGTGCATTTCTTATTAAATCATGAACACTCTCTTGCAAGTCTGTGTGGACACATTTTCATTTCTCTTGGATATATACTTAGTAGTAGAATGGTTATATTCACTACTAGACTTATTAGGAACTTTTAGAGGAACTATGAAACATTTTCCAGAGTAGTTGTGACTATTTATGTTCCCATCAGCAAAGTTTAAGTGCCCAGTTTGCTTCACATACTTAAACATAACTTGGTACAGTCAGGTTTTTAACTTTATACAAACTGACTGGGTTGTAATGGTATCTCATTTTCATTTTAAGTTTATTTATGATTAGTGATATTAAACATCTTTGCATGTACTTATTTACTACCTGTATATATGATTTGGTATACTGTCTGTAAAAATTTGTAGCATATTTTCATCTTTGCTATCATACTATTCCATTTGAGAGTTTTCTGTAATAATTTGCATGCAAATTGTCTATCAGAAGTGAAATTAATGAAGATTTTTCTCTCAGCCTATGACCTGTGTGTACATTTTCCTAACATTATATATCAAAGAGCAAAATTTTTAATTCACATAAAGCTGGATATGTTTAAATTTTTATTTTATGTATTATGCTTTTGATGTCATATGTTTGAGTTTCTTTGAAATTCTTAACCAGGAAGTTTAGAGTTTTCAGCAAATTTGGGTATTGTTCAGTCATAAATTCTTTTTCTTCTTCTTCTTCTTCTTCTTCTTCTTCTTCTTCTTCTTCTTCTTCTTATTATTATTATTATTATTATTATTATTATTATTACCATGGATTGAACTCAGGGGACTCAATCACTGAGCCACATTCCCCATCCTAATTTATATATTACTTAGAGACAGGATCTTACTGAAGTACTTAGCGCCTCACTTTTGCTGAGGCTGGCTTTGAACTCAAGGTCTTCTTGCCTCAGCCTCCCAAGCTGCTTGGATTACAGACATGCATCACTGCACCCAGCCCAGTCACATATTATTGAAATTTCTTTTCTACTCTTTCTCATTTCTCATTTCATTTTATGACACCAATAATACTTGCAGTAAGCTACTTAAAGTTTTCCTCAATCTCCATGGTGCTATTTTAATTATTCTCATTCTTCTCTCTGTTTTATTTTGGATATTTTCTATTCAAAAGTTTATTCATTTTCTAAAACCACAGTGTCTGTTCCTGTGGAATAATGCTCCTTGTGGCTTCAGGTAGTTTTTTGCACATGTATACACTAATCAATACACGGCTCAAGATTCAAGTGAGATCCTCTGCAGATGTTCTGAGCACCATCTTAATGCAGTTGTTTTCTCTCCAGTTCTCTGTCTTATGAGCTCTAGTTTTCAGATATCTTTAGACCCTATACTCATCTCAAGTCAGAGAGATTGTCAGATTCCCCCTGTCTTCTGGCTCTTGCAATGCAAGATTAAATTTTTCTCCAGGATGCAAGCTGGGGGCAGTTATATGGATCAGTTTATTTATTTTACACATCTCAGAGATCACTGTCATGTATTGCTTGATGTCCAATGCCTAAAAAATGTTTCATATATATTTTTTCCATCATTACATTTCATTCAGGTGGGAAAATAAATTTGTTACTTGTTTGTTTTTCTTGCTGTATAAATTCACATCTAA
Organism: Ictidomys tridecemlineatus; assembly: GCF_052094955.1. Classification (NCBI taxonomy): domain Eukaryota; kingdom Metazoa; phylum Chordata; class Mammalia; order Rodentia; family Sciuridae; genus Ictidomys; species Ictidomys tridecemlineatus. Next base: position 24,785,139 of record NC_135493.1, read on the forward strand.
TTTTATATTCCAGTTTTTAAAAAATCTATTTTATATACATTGTTCAGGTTTATAATTGTTAACATAGGGAAAAAAATCATGGATAGAAGTGAAAGTTCCTGTCAGTGACTTTGAATGTGTTTCTAGTATGGGTTTTATTTTCAGGGAAGTAATAATTGAACATTTGAAAGTAATAATTGAACAATTGGTAGGAGTTTGAAGAATAGAGAAATATAGAAATCAAATAGATAAAGTAAAATATGATAACAGAGAATTAATTCAGTGTTAGTTTAGTTTAACATAACGTGTAGTATTAATGGAACATCTAGAGAGTATCCATGAGGAAATTGGAATTGGGGTGAAATTTAGGAGAAAGTTTAGAGGAACAATGCTAAGGAAGAAAGAGAGAAGAAAGAAAATGATGGAAAATAACTATTTTTTCATATTTGCAATCATGGCACTTAGTATAATACCATGCATGTTTTAAGTGATCAGTAGAGGGATTATGATCAAAGAAATGACAAACAACAGAGCTTAATTTAGTATAAAAAGAAAAAGCCAAATGGATTGTCTGAGAGGTAGTTGTTTCCTTGATGTTTAATTCTTTATAACAATGCCCTGCAAATTTCACTTATGAGCAGTTTTGAAAAGACCTATATTATTTTAAAAATTAAGGAAATTTTGAAGGAGTAAGAGTAGTATTTTTCTAGTGATTCCTGTTTTCTATATGTCACCTATAAAATAAATGATATGGTATATACTTTTCTGTGCAGTCATTAACTGACTCTTATTGCCTTTCAAATCAAGCTGCCTCATTATTGCATTCCCCTTCAAGTTTATAAATGGAATTCTTGAAATATCTGTAGAATGAAATATAATTGGCATTGCCTTGTGTGCTTTTAACTCCCATGTTTTTTCATCATCAAATTCATCTTTGACTTCAGAAGAGTTGTTTCCAACAAGGCACCAGTTCCCAAATAAAAATGTTGCTTTACTACCATTTTGGCTGCCTAAACTACACTATTCCTGTCTTGCTACCAAAAAAATAAGTGAATTTTTAAATACATAAAGCTATTAAATGAAACAATATCATACATTTTAATCTGTTTTTTAAGGAAAAGGTGAATTATATTTCTAGGCTACTGAAATAATTTATTTTATTTAACATAGCATCATAATTTATCTGGTTTTAAACATTAGCCTACTTAGAAGCCTTTTACACACACACACACACACATATATGTTTATACATATATTTAAAAAGGTAAATGTGATTTGATAACATAAATAAATTTCCAAATAAAATATCTAAAAACATTGTAAACCTCAAATCACAATTTACAATTTACTCAAATTCAGCTATCTGAGTATAGATTGGCCAAATATATCAGAGAAAGGTAATACTAAGATTATTGACCTTTAACTTCTGTAATTTTTGTCTATTTCTGATAAAAATGAATTATTCAAAAGCTATGAGTTTCATTAAATTGCTTTGTGATCAATATATTGTGCAGTAGGAAAGAAACATTAATGGATGAAAATTTAAGCATATTAAAACCTCAGATATAATTTTATGAAAACCAATAGTAGCTGGTTTACTTGACCTCAGCCTTGTGTAAAATTATTGTACTGAGTGAAGCAATAATCATTTTATTTTAATACTATTTAACCATGTAATTTCCTTTTTCAAAAGCCCACAGATTCTGACCACTATTTTTAAATGAAATTTCTTAAATTTCTATGGCCTCGATTAGCTCTTACTTTCTCCTTTTAATTATGCCACAATTCACCAATTTTATTTTTAGACATTCTCTGCCATGCCTTACTCTCCAGTCAAGAAATATTTAACATCCCTAATGCAACATTCTTATATCTCTATTTCTGTCTTCTCAGGTTAACCCTTAATTTGTTCAATGACCACCCTTCTTGGTCATATTGATATTTGATTTTTTCCATAATCTTACTTTAAAATAATACATTATAGTGATTCTTCCATAGTTAGCACAAATCATATGTATATTTTGTATTCTCTACCATATATATATATATATATATATATATATGGATTTATATAACCAACACTTATTTATAAATTTATTCTATACATTATGGTTATCATTTTCATATTTCTCTGTCCTGATATCCATCAGTTCATAATATTGTTAGGAAAACAGAAATTGATTCCTCAAACTATTCTGGATAGCTATGGAATCTATATAATTTGGTATGATGATTGGCATCCAAGAAAACTCAAGCCAAGAGCAGTGTAACTAAATTATTTTATTAACTGTGTTCCTCTAACTTCAACTGTACAATCAACCAGGTTTTTTTTTTGACAAATATTTTTGGGAGTCTAAGTTGATATTAGAACTTTTGCCTTTTAAGTATAACAAAACTTGTGCTGGGGTTAGATCACCTGTACTTTCTATGGTTGCAGCAATTAAATTAATAACAGAATTTTATTAAGAAATATCATGCAGCTGAACATTGTAGCACACACCTTTTAAAAAAGGACAAGGAAATACCTCATGGATAGAATGCTTATGTAGTATGTTTAAGGACCTGGGTTCAATCACCAGTACTGCTAAAGATATAAATAAATGTTTGTTTTTCACAGTTTACTGAATATTTTTTTTTTAAATATATTACTGCATGCAGGCAAAAAATCCTTTGAGGTTAACATTTTTAAGATTCAGAAATATTCAAAGGTTTACATAAAAAATGGAATACAAAAAGTGATGTGATCCTATGACTTCCTACCATGCTAACTTTTATGAGAACCCCAGATGATGATGATGATGATGATGATGATGTTGAGGGTACTAAGAATCTTCAATCATTGGAAAAATATATCTACCTAGGCTTGGTATAAGGTGGAAAATGTACTTGGAGAAATATTTTCTATTTATCTCACTAAATAAATTCACTCAAAATTGTGGCTCAAGAGAAATATACAGATAAAAGTGCATTTAAAATTTTTATTCTACATAGGGAGAAAATGTGATCCTTTAATTTGAATTATTCTGGAATTTTTTACTCCTGAGCCATTGAGTTGATATACTCTCTCACTCTATTGACATGTATGAAGTACTATCTGGACCTAAGTATAGTATGCAGTAACACACCAAGTCACAGAGCATGGTGTCAGGAAAATCACTGTTTAGTAGAAGAGATTAACTATGGGTTGATATACCTGGTATTTGGGACACAAATGGTAACTATCTGATTCAAGCATAATTTTCTTCAGTAAGTCTAGTCCTTACCCAAGTCTCCTTAGGTTCTGTACCAAGTAAATCAACTTGAATCCAATGTAATATGAAACTTTTACCAAGATATTCTCAATGTGGATTTTCTGAAATTTCCTCTGTATGTGTCTTCACTGGGAAGGAGTGTGATTTATTCAAGGCATGGTAGCTCCAACCCTAGTGATAAACTAAACTATATCATTTCATAACCATTCCTCAACTTTATTCCAGTCTTGCAAAATAAATTCCTTCCAAGAGTGAAAAAAAAATCTATCTTCCAGCATCTCATTATGACCTGATTTTACTGTGGTTGATTTATCTTTCAAATTTGGAATTCTAAGGCACATTAATCTAACTGGAGCATCACCTTGAGAAATTATTATGTTGAGGACAGAGTACTGGCCCTTGAGTCATAATATGGGCTTCATTCCTGGATCCAATGTTTATTAAAGATTTTTGACATTTGATAATTTATCTAACATTTCTGAGCTTCCATTTCTCCATGTCTCAAACAGGATAATAGCTTTTGCTGCTTTATAACTTCAACTTGAAGTCCAAATGTGAAGATTAAGATAGAAAAACAGTAAGTACTAAATAACTGAAAGTTTATAACATTTTCATGGCTCATTCTATGATATTACTACTGTTACTGATGAAGGAACTCTTGTTTCTGATCAACAGCTGCCATAATCTCATTGCATTTGGAGATTTTCTCTCTTCCATGTGTGCTACATATGCTATCACCTGTTAGCAGCACAATGTAACAGTTGTCTACATTATCTCATTTTCTCTGTCTTCCTAAAATTGGACCTGCATTCCTAGGGATTTAGTAAGAGATCATTTTTCTCATATTTCACCATTCATATTGATTCTAGTAGGCAGGCATATTCAGATAGTCTAGACTTCATCAACTCTACAGAAACAGAAACAGATAAGCATCTTAAGGAAGGTACAGAAAAAAATGATATAGGAGCTCAGAAAATTGACACTTGCAGTAAACAGTCAATTGTTAAGAAGCTTGCATTCTCATAAATGATGAACATATTATTCATAATGTATTATTCACGTTACTTATAAAAGGATATGTTTTCACCAAGAAATGTGAAGAGATAATTTAAAAATTGGGGTGCTTTTGTTAATAATTTTAGCTGAACTGTTTACCGAGCCAGTTAAAAACAAAGAAAACTCTTTAATGTTGCTGATAGGAGTGTAAAATGGTTATACAATTACTTTAAAAAGTTATTTGACTTTCCAACCAACTTAAGAGAGGTCTAGTCCATGACCCAAAAATTCACTAGTAGTAATTTAGTGAAGAAACATAAGTGCATGTGTCCAACAAAAAATTTGTAAAAACATACTATTAGCAATTTTATTAATTATAGGCTGAAACTCAGTTCCAGCCCCTTTAGCTATAGTTACAGCTTAATTACTGCTTTCACACAGACACAGAGGGAAACTCCCCCATGTATACCTCCAAGATAGGCTTGCTGGACTCTGTCCCAAACCAAGTCCTGAAAGTACCTTATTTTGGCTCCAGCTCTCATCTATTATAGCCTAACCACACCCACACAAAGATATGCTGGGAGACATGTTCTTTGGAGCCACAGGATAGGCTTGCTCACCTTTTTCTCACAGCAGATTCTGAAGAGGCCCTGACACAGCTTCACAACTCTTTGCTCATCAGGGAGCTTTCCTGCCTCTGCAATAAATGCTAAGAGACTCAACGGTCTGCAAACTTTAGAGGCTTGCCCACCTCCATCCCACAGCAAATCCTAAAGGGACCTTGAAGTTTATCTCCAACTCCTGTAAAGTACATCCTGGGAACAATTCTGACAGCATTGGAGACTCTGAGAGACATACTTATTTCTTGCCCACGGCCCACAGGTGTCAGAATGGAGGTTCCTCTTGGTGGGATGGGTTGGCTGCAAGAAAAAAGCTAAGAAAAACAGCAAAGAAAACCACAGAACACAGAAAGTAATTTTTAAAACAAGGGCAGGATGAATTAGCTGATCTTGGGGACTGAGCTTTCACACTGAAAAGAAGAGTTATGGAGCCCACACTTGCTTTATTTATATGAGGGAAACATCCAAGGTTTTCCATGGAATGTTCTTTGCCAAATAAGGTAGGAGGTAGGCTGTCCAGTTTCCAATGGGTTACGCCCAGAGCTATGAGAGCAGGCTTCCAAGTAGAGCAGACATTGAACTCAAGTGCATTGAGCAATCCATTCAGTGGGAGGAGCTACAAAATAGTTCGCAGTGCCAAACCTAAATCTCCCTGGCTCCATACTGAGTGAAGACCCTTAAATAATTCATGGGTGACTCCCTGCAATTTTCTGTGCCAACTGGACAGTAATGCTGACATCCAGCCCACAGAAGATTCTAAAAATGGCCTGTCTTGGATTCATCCCTGTCTTTTATAGCTTCAGAGTTACATTACCTATGCAGGGAACTCCTGAGATGAACTCAGTCAGATTTTCTGTCCTCAGTTGAACAGCAAGCCCAGAAAAATCCATGAATCTTAATTGCAGCCTGAGATCATGCATTCACATTCAGGAACCCACTGGGAAACATCTGCTTGTGACAATGGAGACAGTTTAAAGGTCCTTATATTGACTATTAGCCTAAAATAACTATTAAGGGCAGCAGAACAGAATAGACAATATGATTGATGTATGTACGTTCCATGTATGTATTATATATCAAAATGCATTCTACTGTCATGTATGACTAAAAAAAATAAATAAAATTAAAAATAAATAAATAAATAATGAAATAACTATTAGTCTTAGTTCTACCCTATCGTAGTCATAACCTGGAGAAGCTTGGCCATCTCAGGGACCTATACAGTGATCCAACCAGAGCCTTCTCAAAGAACTACAGGAAGCCATTGGGTGTTTGTTTCCACCTGGTAACAGGGATATTTTCAGCCATCTATGAAGTAGTTTGTATCCCAGACCCAGCCACACAGGACAGGGTTCTTGAGATTGTAGAGTATACTCAGGGTATAGGCAGAACCACAAATATTAAAGTCCTGGAAATAGCCTCACCAAATATGGTTTCCACAGTGGACCCAGCCACATAAATTGCACTCAACTGCACATCCAGAGGCAAATACCTAAAATGAAAAGAAAATACTTAACCTTGATGAAACTACTTAAAGACTGAAAATGTGTTTTTTTTTTTCATTCTAATTCATGCATAGAAATGCAAGGCTCTATGTACAAGAAAGAATCAGGCAAACATACCATCAAAAGCATCAATAGCTCCAATGAACAACCCCAAAGAAATGCTTATGTATGAATTGCCCAAAAGGGAAGCCCAAATAAGCAAATCAAAGGACCTCAATGAGATACAAGAGAATACAAAAGATACCTAAATTAAATAAGAAAACAAAGCATAAACAAATTTAAAAGTTTATAAATAAATAGAAATTATAAGAAAAGAGCTAAACAAAAAATCCTGGAGCTGAATAACACAACAGCAGGACTGAAAAATTGAATACATACTTTCAACAGCAGATTGAATCATATAGAAAAAGTAATTAATGCACTTGAAGACAAATAATTTAAAATTAGCTAATTTGAAGAACAAGACCCATTAGATATGAAAACATATGAATTATTGAGTACCCAAAGGAGAGGGAGTAAAAAAAAAAAGCGCAGAAAGCTAATAAAAGATGTACTGTCTAAAAACTTCCCAAATTTTAGGAACAGAAGAAATACAAATGGCTGCCAAATATATGAAAAATTATTCAATATCATTAGCCACCAGAGAAATGCAAATCAAAATTAAAACATAGCATTTGACCACAGTTAGATTATCTATAATAATAATTTAATAAACAAATGTTGGTGAAGATGTGGAGAAAAAGCGACTGTTATACACTACTGGCAGGAATGTGAATTATAGAAAATTTATGGAGTTTTCTTACAAAACTGAAAACAGTTCTACAATATGATCCAGGAAGTTTTATACCAAAGAAATGAAATCAGCAAATGAAAGTGACACTTGCCCATGTTTATTATGTAACTAATCACAACAGCAAAAGTATAGAATCAGCATATGTGTCTATTGACAGATGAATAGAATGATATAAAAAACCAGCCTCTACCTCAGAGCAAAGCCTGTCCAAGGAAGGGACATCACCTTCGTCCTTGGAAAAACCCACAGAGCACTCCTAGGCACATTCCCACCCTACTAAGTTGTTTATCTACAAATAACAGGAGAGTTCTGCAGCCAGGTGTCCCTGACTCAGTCAGGCTAGGTGGGGACCCATAGCAACCCCCTAGCAGCCATCAATCAGCATAAGACAGGGAAATACCAGGGATGCCAAATGACCCTCCTAGTAGTTTATGGTGGTTGATAACATGTTGGGAAACCATGTAGTTCAGCACACCCCTCTTTGTTAGAGTCTGTAAACAAGTCAGGATGGCGCCTGGCATTTTGCCAGAGGGAGTGGTTTGTGAAGTAACACCAGTGAGCCATTAAGTGTGGAGATTCCTTATTGGTTGACTGCTGTATCTAGTTTATATTAATTAGATAAGCTGTGTGGAATGGATATATATATATATACCCCTCCTGTCCTTCAATAAATGGTTCCCACTCCTGCTGTATCTATCTACACAAGTTGCTTATCACCCCCTGGTTATTTTGCTGCAGCCAGACTGCGGCACCTCTTGGCTTAAACCAATCAGTTCAAATGAATACCCCTTTTGTACTGACCAATCACCCCTACCCAACTTGTTCCCGCCAGTGAATGTGCTAATCATGTTTTAGAGTTGTTATTTGATTTTCCTGTGGTGTGTGATGATTTGCTAAGAGATGCTATGATGTATGTGAAGTCCCTGCCTTCTCCAAAGAATGTATAAAACTGCTGCAAACCCTGAGCTCGGGGCCTCTCAGCGTCAACAGTTGATGTGTGTGCGCACACGGAGGACCGAGCTAGCTCGCAATAAACACCTCTTTGCTTCTTATATCAATCTTGGGTCTCTGGTGGTCTTTTGGTAGTCCCAAATTCGAGCATAACAGATATTCTCTAATTTGCAGCAAAATTAACAGAAGTAGAGAATGTGCTAAGTGAAATAAGTTAAAGAAGAAAGACATATAGCATTTGTTTTCTTATATGTGGAAACTAAAAAAGGGTCTAAAAGTAAAATAGTGATTTCTAGAAACTGGGAAGGGTCTATGGGGAGCATGAATAGAGGGTGGTTATATTTGATCATTGGACACTATACACATGTAAGAAAATCCTTTAATATGTATAAACAATATGTGTTAAAAATAAATAAACATTTTCCATATCATGGGGAAAATATAGTCAAAGAGATTCAAGAAGCTAAAAGGGCCCCAAAGAAGATCTTTAAACAATAAATACACATAAATACACATAATAATGAATACAAGACACATTATAATCAATCTGTCAAAAGTCAAGAAAATGAGAGAATCTTGAAACCAGCAAGACAAAAGAAACTTGACACAAAGGCAGGATCTTCCATGAGATTACCAGTGGATTTCTTAACAGAAATCTTGAGAACCAATGATAGAGTAGGATGGCATATTAAATCTATTAGAGAAAAAATTTTCTATTGGGGCACAGTGGTGCATTCCTATAAATCCCAGCTACTCAGGAGTCTGGGGCAAGAAGATTAAAAGTTCAAGACTAGCTTCATCAACTTAATGAGACTCTGTCTTAAAATAAAAAATAAAAAGGGTTAGTGATTTAGTTCAGTGGTCAAATCCTCCTGGTTTCAATCCCCAGTACCAGAAAGAAAAAAAAATTTAAAAACACCAAACAAGAATATCATACATGGCAAAGCTCTTTTTTAGAAATGAAGAAGAGATATAGACATACCAAGATAAAAATAACTCAAGGAGACCAGCACATGAGTGGCCTTATAAGAAATTTTAAGGTGATCTCAAGTTGAAAAAAAAAGGACTATTAAATACAAAAACTCATAATGGAGGAAACACTTCCAAATTCATTTTATAAGGTCAGGATTATCTTGATACAGACAATGACACTGTAAGGAAAAAAATTACAGGTCAATATCCTCATTAAACAAAGATGCAAAAGTCCTGAACAAAATACGAGAAAATTGAAATCCACAATACATTGAAAGGTTCATTCATCATGATCAAGTAGTATGTACTCTTGGGATAAAAGATTGATTCAACACACACAAATACATAAATATGATATACCATATCAAAAGAATGAAATCACCAAGAGTAATTGTGGAAAAATAAATGAATAAATAACAAAAACTATATGATTATCTCAATATGTGTAGAAAAGCTTTTGACAAAATTCAACATCATTTCATGACAAAAATTCAATTAGGTCAAGAAAGAAAATATCTCAATATAGGGCATATATGAAAAATCCTGCTATTAACATTGTATTTCACAGTGAAAGTTGAAAGATATTATTCTAAAATCAGAAATCAGACAAGGATTCACATGCTCATATGTATATTCAGAACTTCATTGAAAATTTTAGCCAGAAAAGTTAGGAAAAAAAGAAATAAAAGTAATCGAAATAAGAAAGGAATGTTTTTCTCTCTGGTTACTGATGACATGCTTTTATGTATAGGAAACCCTATTTACTCCCCAAAACCAAATTCTCATTTAGAACTAATAAACATATTCAGAAAAAATAGCAGGGTGCTAATCAACACATAAAAATCAGCAGCATTTTTCAAACAGTGAACTATCTGGAAAATAAATTATGAAACCAATCCCATTAACAATAAAAAATAAAATACTTAGGAGTAAATTTATCCAAGAAAGTTTAAGATCTGTATATCAAACACTATAAAAAATTGATGGAAGAAATTTTAGATGGCATAAATGAAAGAAAAGCTGTCTTTTGTCTATGAATTAAAAGTAACATTGTTAAAATTCCAATGATATAAAGAAATTTACAGATTCAATGCATCATAATCTCTTAATAATTTTTATAGTAATAGAAAACAAGAATCCTAAAATTCAATCCTAAAATTAAACAATCCCAATGTATCCCTAGTAGCCAAAGAAATCTTGAACTAAAGAACAAAGTTGGAACCACCTGACTTTCCTATGCTCATATATGAATACAGGACTAGTGAAACTCCACATCGTGTACAACCACAAGAATGGGATCCTAATCAGAATAAGTTATACTCCATATATGTATATTATGTCAGAATACATCTGTCATGTGTACTTAGAAAAGAATATATTAAAAAATAAAGTAAATCAAAAAGAAATACAAATTGAAACAACATGTTAATAACATAAAAATAGACATGCTGACCAAAGAAAAAATATAGAGAATCCAGAAATAAACTCAACTATTTGTAGTCAATTGATTTTCTATAAAAGTTTTAAGGACACAATGGAGAAAGGATAGTCTCTTCAAGAAATGATACTAGGAAAACTCAATATCTGAAAGCAAAAGAATCAAATTGGAATTTAGACTTACACTATATAGAAAAATTATCTCTGAATTGATTAAAGCTTTAAAGATTTAAATGCAACACCTGAAACAATAAAACTACTAGAAGAAAACATAGGAGAAATGTTCCAGTATTCCAGGCAAAGACTTTTTTGGATCTGCCCTCAAGAGCACAGGCAAAGAAAGCAAAAATAAACTAATGACATTGATTCACGCTAAAAGATTTATGCAGAGCAAAGAAAACTGAGTGAAGAGATAGTCCATGATTTGGAGAAAGTATTTGTAAACTCTACATCTGACAAGGAACTAATTAATATTCAATATTCATAAGTAACAACTCAATAGCAAGAAAGTAAATAATCCAATCAAATAAGAAGACATACCAGTGGCAAACATACATGAAAAAATGTTCATCATCCTGATAATCAGGGAAATGCAAATTGAAAAGATAGTGACATGTCATCTTCCACCTGTTAAAATGGTTACCATCAAAAAGACATAACAAATGTTGATCAGGGTGTAGAGAAAAGGAAATCCTTGCATGCAATTGATAGGAAAGCAAATTAACACTGCCATTACAAAAAACAGTATGGAGGTAATTCAGAAAAATTAAAATAAGATTACCATATAATACAGTGAGCCAAATTAATAGAAAGCAGACAAAGAGACATCTGCACTCCTGGGTTCATGGCAATATTTATTCATAATAACCAAAATATGGAAGCAAGCTATTTGTTAATCATCAGATGAATAGGCAAAGAAAATTATGTATGGAAAATTATTGAGTCCTCAAATGGGGGGGACACACCTGTCATTTCTGAAAACATATGAGCATGGAGGATATTATGCTAAGTAAAACAAATTAGACGCAGAAGGAAATATTGCATGATCTCACTTGCATACAGAATATAAAAGACTAGAATCCATGGAAGTAGAGAAAAAAATGACATTAGCAAAGAATGGGGGAAGAGAATAATGGGGAAATATTTATCAAAGGGTGCAATGTTACAGGTGCACTGTAGGAAAAAAAACTTGTGCGATTTATTGTACAGAAAAGTAACTACAAAATAATGGGTTGTATATTTCAAAATAGCTAAAAGAATATATTTTAAATGTTTTCACTACTACAAAAAATGGTAAATATACGAGGTAATTAACTTGTTAACTATCCTAATTTAATCAATCCTTGATGCAAATACTTATAAAAATATCAATTGTATTCCAAAATATGTAAACTTATTATTTGATAAATAAAATAAAATTTAAAATAATTAAAAGTGATAGCAAATCAACAAAACAACTAAAACAATGCTATTATGAACACAAACAACAATAAGTGTTGATGAGGATATGGGGAAAAAGGTACACTCATTTGACAAATATATAAATATATGTATATATATCATGAAGCTATTGTTGTGTTCCAATATTTTAAAATAAACTATTTTACTTTTGGCATAGGATTCCTGATATCTCAGAATGTGGCTCAGTGGTCAAATGTCCTTAGAACATCCAGGAGATAGATAGATAGATAGATAGATAGATAGATAGATAGATAGATAGATAGATAGATATTTACTTACTTATATGTTATTTATATATTTATTATATAATCATGGCTATACACATATCTTTGTGCATAGCCATGGTTATATATTAATCTTATGCCTTATATAATATATATCTTGCTTTTATAATCAATATGATTATATTTTCATATTGGTTCATGTCTAGCATTCTATAAAAACATGAACTTGTATTTTCAGTATCATTTTAATCTACATTTTAAGGTAATTGCTAAGTAATTCAATCATAATTTAATTAAATAAATGATCAGTTTCACAACTATATTAAAATTACATTTAAATTATAAGCAAAACTTCAATCTATTCTCATAAATCTACATATAATATTACATGATTTAAAAGTGAAAACTGAGTAGTCATTCAGTAAATAATCTATGCTATATAGTTGTATATTCTCTTTTATATAGTTATTATGTGATTATTTGTACTTGCCTAAATCATGGACTCAAACTTGAGTGTTGGTGAAATATTAAAAATAGATACTATCTTGGAGATTAATAGGTTTAAATTTTCTTGTGAGCCTAAGAAATATAGCATTTAAAAGGGGGTGACATCTGTGTGTTCATACTGAGTGATAGGTACAAAGATAGTTACCTACTCACATATACTTTAGATGATTCCTTCTTGACATGGAGAAAAATCATCTTGACAGATGACAAATATAAACCCTTAGGGTTTTATTTATAAAGTTACATCTGTATGCTCACATTGGCTCTGTTTATGAACAGAGACAGAGTGGATAAAAATAGTCAGGTATATCTCAAAGAAGTGCTCAGAGAATATTGTTGAACAAATAAAAATCAACTGGAAATCAACTAGCCCAATACACTAGGGACAATTATTAAGAAAATTCTAATGTAAATTTTCCTTCCACAAAATGCCAATTTTATCTTCAGAGAAATTTGTACATAGTAATTTTAAAAGTTCAATGAAGACAGGACTCATGAGCATATTTTCACTCTTGTATTTCTAGTACAAGGTATAATACCTAACATTTAGTAGGTGCTCAACAAATATTTTTTTTGAATGAAAAAATATAGGTTGTTATAAACATGCATTCTGAGGTAATGAAGTGATATATACATGAATTATTATGTATGAACTATTATGTATAATATGAACTATTATCATATATATGATAAACTATTAACATATATATGATAATAGTTCATATACACACATATCTATTGTATTTGTAGATGCATATAAATTAAAATACAAATGACTTGACATATTATAAAACAATTTAAAATAAAAATAATTGTAAATTTTTAATCAGTGGTTTTCTTTCAAAAGCATCTCTGAACATAAGGAATTTAATACTTCCAAGTGATTCTGGAGCATATATTATAGTTTTTAACTCATGCACCATTATGGAAATATTTTCAAACCTTTAAGTGCATCAGATCTTAGCTAAGAAATTTTAAGTAATTGATTATGATTTATCTAGTTGTTAATAGTGTTTAAATTTCTAAGGCATATAGCAAAACAGATTTTATGTAAGAAAGTATGGAACAGGATCCAAATAAATGCAGATATCATCACAGGTAGGCTAGGCCTGTCTAAAATACACTATTTGAATTTTTACCATTATGTTCTATTTCTGGTGTTCAGAAACTAATTTTTTTTCCTATTTTTCCTGGGAATCATCTGTAATGAAGTATCTTTGACAGTTCTAGCTATGTAGATTAGACCTATGGCAGTGAGATATATTTGTTAGCTGGTCATTCTAAATTAAATACTATGTAGATGATCATATACACCACACTGAATGTTTTTTCTGCTAAAATAAAGAAAAATTTTAAAATTAAAATAGTATAGTATTATGTTCGTGTATAGCTATATAAATTATGAGCCTACATATAAGCACTAGACATATTAATTATACTTATACCAAAAGTTGTTTATCATGTAATTTATTAAAATATGTTATCATTTGCCTTATGATTTTATAAATAATATAATCCTCATTCTACACATCTAGAAAGTGGTTCCTAGATGCAACATAAAGGCAACCTTTGTACATGTTTTTCACTTATGTTGATTTTGTGGTAATAGATTATGTAAACCTTTTTTTAGTATTTTATTCATTAGATGTTTATACAACAGGATGACAATTTGTTTACCACAGTTTCATTGAGTTACTTTTCTTGATATTTAAATAATAAATGTCATTTTAAAATAAACTGTTATTTCAAAATAATTTTCTGATACATTTTCTTATTTTAAAAGGTGCCTGTGTGTCTTTTGATTTCAAGATTTATGCTAACTTTGATATAGCTGTCAGTGATCTCTCATTCAATTTAATTGTTCTTCTCAGCCAGTCATCAGAAATGAAGACATGCAAATTTTAAATTCAACTAGAGGTGCTATTGTCCTCAAATAAGACTTCTGTTGATATATAGAAGTTTTAGGTTATTGATGGGATATCATTGATTTTTTTGCCTAATCTTCATTGAAATTACAGAATTCAGTACAAATGTAAATGAAAGTTCAGGTTTATTATAAGGAGTCCTTTCTCCAGGGTCCAAGCTCCTGTCCAGGAGTTAGTCACTTTCATATCGGCAGTAACATCTATAACTCTGAATATCCCTTAATCAACTAAGGGGAATCTAAACCACTTTTAGTGTATTTAAAATTAACATAATGTAGTGGGATACATTTTTCTGATGAATAAACTGAAACTCAGAATGAAACAGTGCCCACAATCCAAGAACTACATAAAGAGAGCTGAAATTCCATTGTTTCCCTCCTAATGAAAAAGTTATGGTTCTTTTTTCTACTGTGATATCACCCAGTAATGTTAATGCTGTGTTTAGAAGGCTGAAATTTAACTTAAGGCTTCTAAACAAATACACCTTTCAAAATTTTTCTCATGTTTACTCAGAAAAGTCATTGAATATAAATGAATATTTGCTTCCTATTCACTCAGTGTTCCTTAGAAAAAATCCTGACCATCTCATTCTACAGTGAACAACCTCTCACTGCTATTTTGGGAAAATACTTACTGCATTGAATAGTTGGAATGCTTCACATTACCAGTTTTTCTTGCTTCAGCTCTAGCTAGATTTAAAATGTCAGGTTGAGTCTTTTTTTATATATATATTCTGGAAGAATGTGAGACAGTAGGGAATAGTTGAAGATACCAGACACATACAATGTGGCATCCAGACCAGGGGGAGTGATAGGTCAGTGCCTGGCAGATGGCATAATGAGTTGGAGAGGGTACTGGCAGATGGAGTTGATGATTTGGGCAAAACAAAAGAGCTTTTGGCTAACTAATGCAAAGCACGAGGAAGGCAGTGAAGGAGCCTGCTTCTTTCTGATAATGATGCCAACTTGGATTTAGCTCATGATGTGGTGAGGTATATGGAAGAGAATAAAGTGATATTGCTTTCTAATAATATTTGGAAAAGGTAGCTAATGGAAGGAGTGATATTTTGAGGCAACTAAAGTTATAAGTGTGAGTAGGTGAATTTTTAATGTACTCAGCAATGTTTTATGTCATTAAAGTAAAATATGAATTTACATGCTGATTATTACAAGGTTAAATTTCAAACTTTACTATTGCAAGTATATATTCTGTATTAGGAAAACAAGATATTCATAGTACTTAGTTTTTTTAGTGTTTTCTCCACACTAAATATTTGCTTACAGACTACATGAAAAGAGTCATTTATTGATCAAAGTAGAATTTTTGTGAGTGATGTTCTATTAGTCTAAAAGGATGGTGAAACTGCTAAACAACTAAATGATGAAACATTGAGATATTCTCCCTAGTAGCAATGGTGACTTTGCATTAATACAGACAATTTTTATTAAAAATTATGAAATTTTATTTTCCTAGGTTTTTGAATCTTGATTGATAAAATTATACATATTCAAGATGTACAATGCGATTATTTGATATATATGCATTGTGAAATTATTGCCATGATCAAATTAATTAGCACAATGAAACTAATAAACACATCCATCACTATGTTAGCTGTCAATATGTGTGAGGTGGGGTAGTGGGGACACTTGTAACCTACTCCTTTGCGAATTTCAAATAAATTAAACAGATTATTATACAGTATTATCACGAAAATTATGCAGTATTATTAAGTATAATTAAAAATTATATTAACTATAATTGAAAGTTTGTATCTATTGATCTAATTTACCCCACTACGAGACCCTCACATCCAACTTTCTATACTGTGCTACGAAGAGTTTACCATTTTTTTTAGATTGCCCATATAAGGGAGCTCATATATTATCTGTCTTTCTAGGCAATACCTATTTCATTTAGCATTATATCATATATGGATTTCCATCTTTTGTGACTGAATAGTAGTCTACATTATATAGGTACAAGATTTTCTTTATCTATTCATCCATTAATAGAAATTTTCCTTATTTATAAAACATGCTACATTGAATAACTGATGTAAAATTTCTGGTTCAAAATGTATCTGATCTTTATCCCTTAATAAACTCTCTCCAGTCTTCCAATAAGAATATTATGATGAGCAAACAATTAAAAAATCTTGCCTATTTTTAAGTTGAATATCTCGTGTATGTTGTTATAATAACAAAAGAGTTATTTCAGTAATATTTTTCTACACTCTGATTCATAATGTACAATAAAATCTATAATTTCCAGCCCCCAGCTATAGCAATTTATTTGTGGGCTTTCCAAGATAAAATATACTACTACAAATTCTTGAATTGCTGTCTCTCAATGAATACAGAAAGATGGATAGAGATAAACATATGTCTATTGCCTCATAAAATAGCACATTTACATTAGATATATTTTCCCATGTTGTAGTTAATATAGATACTAAGCCATAAGCTAGTGTGTGGAATTGGTTAACCTCAACCCTTCCCACAGTTCATCTTACTTTCATAAGGTAAATTTTGCTGGTTTTCTAATCTTGTCTCCATTAGCCCACATACTGGCCTGTATTTTTCATGGATATTTGGTCTTATATTATTTTTTGTTGTTGTTCTTTGCTACTTTCTGTATGTTTTTCTTGTGAAGCCGAAAAAATTTCAAATCTTTCTGCTAGAAGAAACTAGCACTATAAATTTGGGTAAACAGCAAAAATACTCATGCTACAGTCTGAATGTTGTGCTACTTTGAATTTTTCTCCACTCGATAAACTAGTCCAACACATTTGAACTCATTCTTCCACAAAATCAACTTATAGAGTTCTAGGCTGTTTTCCATACTTTTATAAACTCCTCAAAACAAATTCCAAAGCCTCCTCCACATCACTTCAGGTATAATTATAGCAATACTTTCACTTATCAGTGCCAATTTCCTATTTTAGTCAGTTTTTCATTAGTAACAAAAATTCCTAAGATAATCAACTTAAAATAATACAGGATTATTTTGGCTCTCAGTTTTGGAGATTTTAGTACCTGGTCAGTTGACCCATTGATTTGGGGCTTGTGGTGAGACAGCACATCAGGGTGAGAACACATGGTAAAGAAAGTTTATGCCTCATGCCAATAAATGAAAAGAGAGGGGGAAAGGAAGGAGATATAATCCTAATATATCCTACAAGTGTGTGTCTCTAGTGAACTTATTTCCTCCCAATAGAGACTTCACCTCTTAAAGGAGATCATGGGTTATGGGTGATATCTTAAGATCCAGAAATTATAATTCATTGCAAATTAAAACTGAAAACATAACTAAAGTATGTGGACATTCATTCTTCATAAATTTTGGACCAAAAAAATGTTCAACCATTTTTGGGGGGTTGGTAAAGCTTATACCAAGAGAAAACAGCTCACAATTCCATTGCCAAATGCTTTGCAGAGAACTTGCTTCATTCAAATGAGTGAAAAAAAAACCAATTGAATATCACCTAAAATTCAAGAAAGTATCACTACAAAGAAAAATATATAAAAATATGATTGTCTCTTTGAAATTTTACATATGGTAGGAAAAAAGCATGTCTTACAGATAGAAGAATCCAAAGTTTTAAGGATAACAAAATGGGGGATATGTACAGTCAAAAAGGATAGGGAAATAAAAGAAATGATCAACATAAGGATGAGTTTTCTTTGTAACTGAAATGTAATAAATAACAAGGAAATGAAAATATAAATTGGAGTTATTAAAGGAAAGATATTATACATCATATAGAATACGTATTGCAGTCAACAATATTAGGAAGTTTTATTGGAGTCCAGAATAAGGGATGAGAATGTATGAGAAAATGAAGGTTATGGAGAAAATAAATGGATGGCTGGGGTTGTAGCTCAGTGGTAGAGTGCTTGCCTGGTAAGTGTGAGGCACTAGGTTCGATCCTCAGCACCACATAAAAATAAAGTTATTAAAAAATAGAGAAAATACAAATCTAATTTTTAAAAATAGTTGACATACTAAGTAAGAAATGAGCCAGAAGTTCTAATGAAAAAATAAAGAAGAATACAACTTTCCAGTGGTGAGTGAATATGTATAATGAAAGGACTTTCTAAATTACAGGCAAAGATAATGAAAATAAACCCATATCTAATTATATCATTTTTAAATTCTTGTATTATTAAGATAAATTATAAAATTTTACATGCATTTAAGACAAAGGGATAATAATAAAGATAATCTAGAAAAAACAGACTGGTTCCATATTTATCTATTACATATTACTCCTGGTAGCAATATCTAAAGGGCTCTGGTGGGAAAAGGATTTGACACATCTTTTATATTCAGCCATAGTGACTTCTGTTTGTAAACTCAATAGAAGTAAATCTTCAGACATAGAAGGGCTCAGAAAATATATAGCCCATTTAGACTTTTTGAATAAGTAACTTTAGGTCTTATTTCAACCAACCAAGGAATAATGTTAAAAAGTCAAGAGTGCAAAAGTTATGTAAGTATAAGATAAACATAATTTTCTTAATAAGTTTGGGTATCACATTAAGGAATTATGGTGGGCTTTTATAATTTCAGGTGGATTCTAGAACATAGAAGTGAAGCTTGAATTTGCAGTACTGCCCTTAGATTCAATGCTTTCATTTGCACTCCTTTTCTAGTATCAGGAAATGTGATTTCATGCCATATCTTTTATCTCACAGTTCAGATGGAATCTCTTGTCATGTTTAATGACAACTTACAACAATATTGGTGATGTCCTATTCCAGCACTCGTTAGCAATAGATAAACAATTTACATAATCACTGCGTCAGAATTTTGTGCCAAAAGAATTACTGAATAATGTTTCTCCTCCACAAAATCATATCTGCTCAAATGAACTAATTCATGATAAATAAACCTGAGCAATAATTTACAGTATCTTTAAAACTCATTGATTGTTTTGATTAAGTGCTGCTCTGAATTAGTGTTTTTTTCATGTGTCACATCTAGACTTAGGTGTGATATTGATAATGCATAGAGTAATTACTAGAATGATTAGGGTGATTTGATAATTTTGAGATGATCTTATACATAAATTATTTCCTCATTTGTACTGGATTGTGAAATTTTATCAACAAAAAGAAAATAAAAGGGCTGGGGATGTGGCTCAAGTGGTAGCGCCCTTGCCTGGCATGCATGCGGCCCAGGTTTGATCCTCAGCACCACATACAAACAAAGATGTTGTGTCCGCCAAAAACTGAAAAATAAATATTGAAATTCTCTCTCTCTCTCTCTCTCTCTCTCTCTCTCTCTCTCTCTCTAAAAAAAGAAAAGAAAAGCAGTATGTGTTCAAAATATTCCACCTTGACTCCAACTAACACTGATTGTATTACAAGTCAATATTGTTGGTACAGATACAAATGTAATTTATCCATTCACCCAGCAAATATTTTTCTAACAATTTTTATATACAAAGAACTTTAGTGGCATCTAGGTACAAAGCTGTGATATCTTCATCTGGAGAGCATCCCTTTCCCATTTCCACATTCTTACTAAACTTTTTTTCTAAAACACAATGCAATATTCAAACCTTCATTTTCTTCCACCCTTAACCAACTCCTGGACTTATGCTTCTTCATATTCATACCATGACACAAAGCTAATCACTGAAACTCTACTTTTATTATTGTCCTCAATTCCCTGATCCTTTTTATTTTCTATGATAATCTTTGACTTGTATAATAGTCTATATCATATATGATAAGACAATTATAATTAAGAAAATACTGACAAGTCAAGATTTGTATTACAAATTAATACAAACAAACCAATGCTACATGTGCTTCAGAAATGGGAATTGACTTTGTCAATGTTATGAGGAAAGAAAATAAACACATAATATGGGGGAAAAAAGTTTACCTTTATTTCCACTCTTCATGTGGAGGAGAGTTTGCAAAAAAGGAAGCAAGAGACCAGGGAGGCTAGGCTCTTACTTTTATAACCTCCCATTCTCAGGGGAACAATTTGACTCCTGGGAGATTTAACCCACTCCAGAATTTATCCCTTTACAAGGGCTATCATGACCCAACTGCCTCCTACTAGGTGCTATCTCTTCCAAGTCCCATCACCTATAAATAATGTTTTATTAAGTAATTAAGCTTCAGCATGAATTTTGATGGGAAAAAATCACAGTAAAACCATAGCAATAAGTTAAATTTAATTCCATGGTTGCAAATATACTAGTAAGGAATATTTCCTTGTCTAAATAATATACATAAGTTTACTCACAGATA
Organism: Ictidomys tridecemlineatus; assembly: GCF_052094955.1. Classification (NCBI taxonomy): domain Eukaryota; kingdom Metazoa; phylum Chordata; class Mammalia; order Rodentia; family Sciuridae; genus Ictidomys; species Ictidomys tridecemlineatus. Next base: position 24,806,032 of record NC_135493.1, read on the forward strand.
CTAAGTATGTGAAAGCTACTTGGTTTCTACCATTGTAGAGTAATAGATATATATGTGTGTATCCTGGATGATAAATATAATCTTAAGAGCACATTACTTCCAGAAAAAAAAATAGCATCCTTTCCACAGTGTCATGTACTTTACACCAAGGATTTAGTGAGATTGAAATAAAGGTACACATGGATTATATTTTGATATGGAAATAATGGGTATCTATGTATAACCAGCATAAAACTGAAAATAAAAGAACTAAATTGAGTGAAAGATGTATTGAAAATTTGGATTGTTTTAACTAATTGTTTCTTCTCTTTCCTATCTTCCTTTATTATTGTTTCTTTAAGTAAGTTCCCATTATATTTAGATTGATTTTGTTCTTTAGAAAGGTTATATGGGTTGCAGAATCACATTGGTCATACAGTCATGTATATACATATAGCAATGCAACCTGTACACTCAGAAAAATGAGAAGTTATACCCCATCTGATTCAAATGTATGATATATCAAGATAATTGTACTGTCATGTGTAACTAATTAAAACAAATAAAAATAAATAAATAAATAAATAGCCCTTTAAAAAAAGAAAGAAAGGTTATATGGGGATTAGTATTCCACAAGGAGTAAGATCAAAGACTCTTGAGTCCTCAACAAGTCTTTCCTTTGCTATGTGCCCTTGTTTTTCAGGTTTTCAGTTTCCTCATCTGTAAAATAAAGTAAAATATTGTCACATGTAAAGATTATGACTTTGGAAATTATATTAGTATCTCAGTGTTAAGAATGTTAAATTAAATTAACATATGTAGAAACTTTAGAACAATAATTATCATAGAGTAAGTGCTCAATAAATGTTAAATGCTATAATCTTAGTAGTAGACTTTTTCAGTCAAAAGCTATCATTTCTCTTTTACTTTTTTTTATCAAGTGATGTTTTACATACAGCTTCTTTCAGACATTCTTTTCATACTTGGTATACTCTTTAAACCTGGAGAAACATATTTCTTAAGGTCAGGATATTTTATTTGAATGCTATTTATTCTTTTTTCTTTTTTTCTTTTTTTTTTCTGATGAAAGAGTCAAGAATTACCTGATAAATTCAATGGCTTAAAAATGTCTCTTACAAATCAGTATACCATGTTCAGTGGTTTTCTGATGTTTTATATCTTTTATTTTTTATTACTTTGATTTCTCAACATTCCTGGAAAATCACTGTGCTTTACCTTCCAAATACTATTTTGGTCTTCCACAAATCCATGCTTTTATGTTATTTTTGTTCTGATAATTACCAATTTATATTCTAATAGCTTTCTCATACCCTTTACTCCTTTCTCATAGCAGCTTTTTCGAAGTTCTGTTTTCATGTTTTATGGATGTAAACACACTTATGTGTGTTTGTGTGTATGTGTACACATTTACACTATGTATATACACTAGATGTATTATATATAATAAATGTACATATATGTATATAAAGTCTCATTACAATATGTAATACATGTAAATAGTGTTTTGCAAATTATCTTTGTTTCCATCAAAATAATTTTTTCAATTAACTCATCTCGAGTTTTTGATTCAGCGTGCTGCCATTAAGAAATGGGTAGATATAAATGTGAAGATACTTGCTTCTGCTATTCACATTTTGGCCTTTTGAGCTCATTGTTAGTAGCTTAAGACATTTAACAATGTATTCTAAAGTAATATTGAATTGGTGGAGTCTATAACAGCCCTTTGTTCAAAGAATTGATAAGCCAAGAAGTATATCTCCACATGAGAAACCATTCTCTAAATATTTAATGATGGAATTAGTTATAGTAGATAAAATAAGAATATAGGTTAGGATTCAAGTGGATGAGGAAATATTCTACCAATTACCAACCTATATGTTTAAAACAGCTGACATTAAGAGCAATTCTTACTTTGATAATCAATGTGTCTGCTAATGTCTATCATTTTTAAGAAGTTCATTACATGAAATTGTATGTCTTTATTGAATATACCAAATTATATCACTAAGGTGCTATTGAACTTGGATTTCAAAGATATTGTTAAAAATGAATAATGGATGTTAATGTTGATGATACATACACATATGTCACTATTATGGTTAAATATTATTTCAATAAAATAACTCTTAGCTATTAATTACACTTAAAATGTTTTTAAATAAAAAATTTTCAATTTTCATTGGTGCATTATAATAATACATAACAGTGATATTCATTGTGATCTATTTATACATAAATTTAAAATATTATATTTGCATTCCCTAGCACCACTGCTTTCCTACCTTTCCTCCTTCCCTTTAGCCCACTTCCTATCCTCTTCTTATCCCAATACACCTATTCCTATTTATTCAAATTCAAGTACAGAAGTAATTATAAAAGTCTTTACTTTGGACTTAGAAAACACACATATATTTTCTTGAGTTCTTTTCTAGTCTATACTGTTCTTAGAAAACAAGAAATATGATTTTTTGTACCAATTGATATAAAATTTCCTAACACATAAGTATTCAAAAAGGCTTTTAAATAAATGGATAAGTGAGAGATTAATGAAAAATTGACAAATCAGTTACATATAGAAACATATGAAGACAAGGGAAGAAATCACGTTTTCCAGATAGAGTTTTCAGAATAAAAATACAAAAGAAATGCCTAGAGTCCAATGAAGAACAGAATTTAAGTGAAAGATTAAATGATAGGGACAAATGTAGATATTCAAAGAGGCAGAGGAGGACAAAAGGAAAGAGAAAGCGAATGCTCTAAATGTTATGACTTATTAATAATACCAAATGTTATGAAAATAGCAAGCTATTTGAAGGTTGAAGTGAAATATGGTTTTAAAATAATTATGCCATAAAGAACTTTATATATAGTGTAATAGTGTCAATTTAGGAAATTTTCATTATTTAATGATAATAATTCAAAGTAGAGGCACTAAACACATGGTAAATCAGCAAGTTTCACTGGTATTATACTATACAGAAGTGATGTAAAACTTATGGTAAACCTGTTTATTAAAAATAGGGCTATTACCTTTCTATGTTAAAATGTTGGAGTGGGAAAAAACTGATAATGTTTATTACTGAATATGTAATTTCAATCAGAATTTAAAAGCCTTAAAGCATATAAAGAGAAATAAAATTAATAAATGCAGGGACTTTAATTAGAGTAAAAAGTAAAAATGTTCTTTTAGCATTTGTCTCAGACATAGTCATTATTTTTACAGTGCAAATGAATTCAAATTTCATACTTTTAAGCTGATTAAAATAGAGTTTCCTCATTCAATTTCATGAAACTGCCCAATTTACAGAGAATTTCAGTATTAAAATTTACTGTACATGACAACTGGACTCATTTTCAGAATGCAGTCTACCACCTTCATGTGATTAGATTTCTTATTATAAGCTCTGAAAAGGTTAATGAATACCTTAACCAAGCAGCTCAGATTTTATAATTGAGTGTAATAAGTAAATATGGTGATGGAGTTCTTCTTTAATGTAATTGTAATGCAAATCTAAAATGTGTTATAAAAACACCATAGTGAGAGATCTAAAGAGAAACAATGGCTTATACACCCATGATTTGCAAATATGATATAGAAATACACTGTATGTTTCTATTTATTTATTAACTGAAAAATGTACCTTAAAAACAAATTCTTTCTTTAAAATGAAAACAAATAGAAGTGCTTTGAGACTTGAATCCCCATTTCCCCCATTTCTCCTTTCCAGCCTGTTAATGAAAGAGACACAGAGAGGACACACACACACACACAGCAAGAGAGAGAGAGAGAGAGAGAGAGAGAGAGAGAGAGAGAGAGAGAGAGAGAGAGAGAATACAAAAGGATAAGTACAATGATTGAGAAAAATTTTAAAAAGATAAAGAATCAAATGTAGTATGAACATATTCTTCTTTGGCTACCTTGTATTTCCTCTCTGATCATCATGAAAATAAGATACACTGAGTGTTAACTCAAACTTTAGTTTCACCAAGGAAACTATAATGAATGTCACCACACACAATCCTTTGCTTCCTAATGCTTAGCTTTTACTTTATTGCTAAAAGTATTTTAATTGTTATCTATAATATGTCTACAACATAGTGGTTAAGATAACAGATTCACTATGGTGATAAGTTTGCCTTCATTCAAATCCCATTTTTAACTACTAGTTGCATGATGTTTGGAATGTCATTTAAAATATGTGGAACAGTGTAGTTCCTGCACAGCACCATGACTGACACAATGACATACAAGATGTTTATCAGCTTGGCTCAGCTTTCCTTCCAAACCTCATCTTCTATAACTCTGTACAAATATTTATATCATACATTTTAATGCCCATGTCTTGGTTAATTACTTATTTTCCTATAAAACTTCACATTATATGAAAAGCTACAATATTTTATGGTTCAAATGCCACCTCCTCTTTGAAATTTTCCCTAAATACATTGAAGATTTACATCATTGATGATTTTATAGTACATACAATCTTTCCCTATAAATGAAAATCTTCTTTCAAAAGTTATTGGTAAGGTTTTTTGGGAAAAGATAGTGGAACAATGTAGTTTTTAGTGCTATATATGTTCTGAAGTAGTCTAAAAATTTTAACAATGCAACTTCAAAGGATTTTCTTGGTTAAAAAAAGGAACAAAGCAAACTACAAATAAAACTCAACTACTAAAAAAATTCTGAACTAGTACTATGTATCCCCATGGTACCTTTGTATTCACTAACTTGGACTCCTTCTCAGAAGGTCTGCCTTCTCAACAGAGGTTTTTGTTAATCATTTCCTTGCTTTGTGAATGTAGTAGGAATGTAATACTCCTTATATACTATATTAACTTTTCTTTCTCCAAACTATACATCTATATTCTTAGAAATTTTTTTCTTCTGATATTCTGCTGAACACTAAAAAATGTGGGTTTCGCTAAAACACCTTCATGTATAGAGCCCTTCCCCTGTCTAAAGGAATACGAAAGAAGGAAAAAATGAAATGCTTTTTTTTTTATCACTAGAACTATAGTTCTCTTTTTATCTTGGGGATTATGTTGTACAACTCATACTTACATTGTAATGCTGAAACTTTAACAAATCCATCATACTTTATACTACAGTAATAAACAGTTCCAAAACATTAGTGGCTTAGAAAGACAGAGATATATTTCTCGCATGAACTAGTCTGTTTTTTTTACTGTATGGGAACTTTGTTCATGTCACTTTACCCTGGAATCCAGGCAGATAGATTAATAACTAGATTCAATAGTATTATTCCAATAAATTGCTCACAATTTGGGCTAATGCTAATTATGGGTCCATTTAACCACAAAGAGATGGTATAGGAAATATAATATGTCTTTGTTCTAGTTAGAACTGAAGTGGACTCACCACAACTATTCAATATACTTTTTCAATCTCTAGCCAGAACAATCAGGCAAGAAAGGAACTTAAAGTGATACAAATAGGAAAAGATGGCAAATTTTGTCTGGTTGATGATGACATGATTTTATATTTAAGAGATCAAAAATATTCCATCAAAATACATCTAGAGCTAATAAATTTATCAAAATAAAGGGTACAAGATCAACATACAAAATCAGTATCTTTTCTATATTCTCATAATGAACATGCTGAGAATAATGTCAAGAAAACAATTCCAATTCACAAAAGCCTAAAAACAAAACAAAACTAAACAACTTTGGAATAAATCTAATTAAGGAGGTGAAAGACTAAGGAGTGAAAATCACAGAACACTAATGAAGGAAATTGAAGTTTACCTTAAACAATAGAAAGACCTCCCATGTCCTTGGATATGCAGAATTAATATTGTCAAAATGGCCATACTACCAAAAGTGATATACAGATGCAATGGGATCCGCACCAAAATACTAGAAAAAAATTGTAAAATTCAAATAGAAGAATAAAATCCACAGAACAGTCAGAGCAATACTGAGCAATAAGAGGAATGTTAGGGGTGTCATACTACCAGGTTTCAAATTATACTAAAAAACTGTAGATATAAAACAACATGGTATTGGTATCACAAAAGACATGAAGACCAATGGAATAGATTGGAAGACACAGAGAGAAATCACATATTCTTTATTATTTTCTGATTTATGAAACATTTCTTTTACTGATTCTTGCTAGCCCAACCCATTTAATTATATCCTTCCTTATTCTGCATAGTTAATTCTGTTCTTTAGCTTTTAGGAGGCATGTTGAGCTAGCAGGTCCTGATGTCAACTACATTATTATGTCATTTTTTTCTCTAAGATTCAAAACTCTTTATCAAAAAATAAAGAGGACTTTCTGATTAGTGGTGTTTGTTATTTATTACCTGGTTCTTGAAGATTAATATTTTAAGCCAACACAAGTTGCTAAATAGATTTATTCGGATTCTCTAAATTATAAATAGCTTAAACCAACAGTGATTTATGGTTTATGATGAAGGAAATAATTCATATCCATGAAAGGGTATGGACATTATGGAAGAAAAACACAATTATAATGTGAATTTTCACACAAAACTATGATGTATAAAACATACCTTGTAAATGCTAAATTAGTCTGCCAAAATTAAATCTGGCAAATGCAAGCAATAGGGGAAGAACAAGAAAATGAAACTAGTTGGAGCTTTATCAGACATATAGTCTCATTAAAAGTTCATAAAATCAATTAGCAAAATACTTATATTAATAAGATATAGCATTATAATAAATATGCATAGTTTATCAAAGGCATTTTATGTTCATCATTCCATTTAATCTTCAACACCGAGAAGCAAATTTTCTTATGGCTAATTTACAGATTAGAAAAACCAAGCTTGGAGAAATGAGTAACTTACCACAGCTCACATAGATAATAAATTATGAACCTCAAATTCATGTATGGTTTGTCTAAGTCCAAAGTATATACTCTTTTCTTTATTGTGGCAGTGACTTCATAAAATGACTTTTTTAATGACTTATTTTTTACATCTATATTTATAAAAGTAAAATTTTCTTTTTATTATTTTAAAAATTTTAAGAAATCTTATTTAACTTAATCTTTTTTCATCAGTTATTTCTACTGTGCAAAACATACTTGTTCTTTTAATTTAGTGATCAATTGAGACCAAAAATTACTTTTGAGGCAGAGTGAAGCAGACGTTCTAATCCAAAGGTCACAAAGCTCTATAAGCATCTCCTGAAATACACATCCTATTCTCATGTGAACTACATTAGTACCACTGTTTCAACACTTTAAATATACATATTTTTGAACTATATAGCACACAGCATGTATCCTTTGTCTGCAGTCTCTAAAACCTCTGACTTCCTCCCACAGAGTACTGTTGAATGCTATTTTTACAGTCTTGCCTGTTGAAAGAAACACAATACATCAGTGGTAGAAAATAAATTTAAAATATGCTGAGGGAAGTAATAGGAAAAGAACTTGAATGCTACAAGGCCAGTTCATACAAAACACATTACCAAGGTCTTATAAAAATTACTATTTGGATGCTATTAGGATTGTCTTCAAAACTACTGCATTCTAAAGAAGGGGTAAATTAGTGCATTGAAAAAATATGGTTATCTAAAACTGAAATTGGCGGAATTATCCTAAATAATTACAACCAAAATTATCTACATTTTAAAAAATGGCTCTCTCATTTAAAATTTCAACATGTTTGGGGGTGATATGTAAGTGCAAAGATTCATAGTAACATATCTAAAAAGATATACTGGGCTTATTATTTAACCACTCTTGATAATTTAGAAAAAGAAAGAAAAAAAATTTTGACTAGTTGCCCCCAGCTTGAAATTTTTTGTTGATTTGATTTGCATATCAAACAAGGATTAGCATTACAGAAATAACTACTAAGAAATAGAAGAAATTATTATTTTATAAATTGGGAAATAAATTCCTCAATTTTTCCATAAGAATATTTCTTTAATTCTAACTGTTCAATCTTGAGATATAACTAAATAATGAGATTAATTTTCAGAAAACATCCAGAAATTGTGATCTAATTACCTATGGTACTATTTAATTGTATTCAACTTGAAAGGTTATACATAGATTATTATTATCACTAACTTAAATACCATATAATAGATAAAAGAATGTCTAAACCTGTCATCAAATTCTCATGAAAGTATTATTACTCTTTTCCAGAGAGTTAAATATAATGATCAAAGAATTGCTGTTTTATTAGAATACATTTCTACAAAAAACATTTTTGAATCGGAGTTAATTGGGACCAGCTCAACTCAGTCTGTGAGTGCTGCTTCCACATACTGAATGTTTATTTAGAGGTTAGTTTGTCAAGAATAATCTTCCATACAATTGTCCGTTCTATCTTGAGAAGCATATAAACAAGATGGTGCTGTGCATGTCTGTCCTCTGTACTGTGGATACTCCTATATTTTAATAATATCTTCAGCAAGTTTTTTCTAGTTTTAAAAGTCGAGTTATTCAGTCCCCAAATCCATGGCAGATTGATAACCTCACATATACCAATAACCAAATGAGCAAGGAGATTGCAAATTAATTCTG